>NC_065449.1:62131231-62439709 GCF_917563875.1 Diabrotica virgifera virgifera | reverse complement strand
TGCTGACGGTTTCTGACTAGTTTGACTGTTTGCTACATCAAACCTATTATAAATATGGCAATAATAAAAAGTCACATTCTAATGTTTTGACAGTTCTCTTACGTCAAAAATTTTAACCTAAGTAATATCGCTTTTGTAGTAAAAATACTATATAGGTCAGTAAAATTACGTGAAATACCGTGAAAATTTGGATTTAGATTCCTCTTACCCTCCAATTCACTCGTGAAAATCACGCCCTAATTAGCCTCCCAAATGAAATTAATCGCTTTTTAATTTACTTTACGTATACAGGGAGTTTCATTAATAATTGTAAATATTTTAACTGTACACCTGGTTCCAAAAAAAACTGATACGACTCTTGACGCGTATTTTGTAGAAAATTGAGCAGTGTATTTTGAAGGATAAATACTTAATATTTACATACTGTCAATGTCACTGCCAAATCTTAAAATTTGTCAAATAGCTTATTCTGTTCCACGGTTATTAGACTTTATTATTAATCTTTATTATTAATACTTTCTCCGCATCTGAGGGTATCTTATCAACTGTATTGTTTTAAACAATAGATGATAAAATAAAAATATTGACAGTTCAAAAATGTGAACATTATTGCATTGTGTGTGGCCTAAGTTTGGGCTGAAAACTGAAATGTATTACATTTTTACAAAATTTTGGAATATGTTTAATTACGTAGACCAATTTTAACAGTTGTTTTCAATACAGATTTCAATCATCTACAAATAGTTTCTAATGTCTTTTGATGTCAAATAATTAGGGAAGCTGGAATTCAACAGTTTAGAATTTTACATTGAGTTAATGCAAAATTGTGACGCATGTCAAAATTCTCAATGTATTTTAATTGTATTCATTTTTTTTTCGAATCCTGAGAAAACTAATAAATATTTTTGAAAAATTTAAACTCAGAATGAAAGACTACATTATTACCGAGGGCTGAAAGTCCCTGAAAACTTCTATAATATTTATTTTAATAAGTTACAGGGCTGAAAATAAAAAAAAGTGTGATATTTAATTTCAAATATTTCATTCAATAGAAACTGCTTGTTTATTCTAAGTGGCTTTCCGCCCTCGGTAATAATGTAATCTTTCATCCTGCGTTTAAATTTTTCTAAAATACTTATTAGTTTTTTCATGGATCAGTTGTTTGTTGTTTGTTTATTTTATTATTTGTCTGTCATAATCAATATAATGTCAGATCAATCAAATACACTGCTCAATATGATCAAATCTTACTAAGAGTCGTATCAGTTTTTTTAGGAACCGGCTGTACATTACAGGTTGCCTACCGCAAACCGATTTTAGTATCCATATTTTAAAAATATTTTATAATTTTCATTTTACATATATCTTACTTTGGAATAACAAATATATAAATTTTTATTTTAGGCAACATTAGCCAATATTTTGAAATTTGTTATTTATTTTACAGAATTGAAGTTTTTTTTATTCTCTTTATTTTACTAATAAACTTATTGTTCGGTTACTTTTGCGGGTCAGTGTAGTTTGCATTTAGCAATTTATCATTCCCCTCTATGCAAAATTTCATTAATGTTGCTTCTGTTTTTGTTTCAGGTCGAATGGAGTTCTTCTACACCGAAAAAAACCAGTGAATTGTGTTTTAAAGTGTGCGTTTTTGTCGATTTCCAATTTCCTCTGCGGCGTATAATTTCTATTGGCTACATTATCTATACAGTTTGTGTTTGTGCTTTGTACCAGATTTCCAATCACTTAGCCATGTTTGGAGGGGAATAATTAAAAGGTGAGTTTGAATTTTTTTTACATTATCTCTTCTACAAAAGGAACAATAGAAGCTCAAGCGAATGCTGATATTAGAGTACTCGCCTTTGTAGTTTGTAAAATATATTGATGCTTACTAAAATAAAAAAAAAAACTGTGTTGACAATTATAAAATGGAAATACCTACTTCTGAAAAATACTTATTTATGAAAAAAATATTTTTTTACAAACATAGTCGCAACAATCTTCGAGTTTATTAGCGATATACAGAATGGTGCAAATGTCTGGAATAAATTCGATATTTCGTAAACCGCCGACTTTAATAAGGAAAAATCTAGAAACAACTCGATTTTTCTTTTTAAATTACGATATTTTTGCATATATTTCATATGAGCGACGTCATCCATATGGACGTGATGACGTAATCAATGATTTTTAAATGAGACTACGGGTCGCGTGATAGTTCATTTGAAAGGGTATTTAATTCTGTGTAAAGTAATATAAATATTAACATAATCGTTTATACACAGTGTCCAAAAAAAATTAAATTAATTGACGAAAAAAGAAGAAGTTATCTTATTTATCTAATTCAAAATACATTTTACTGCTGTCAGAAAACAGAAAAAAAATGTTTATTTGACAAATAAGCATTGATTTTCGTTTAAATTAAATGTTCAAACTTCCAAGAGGCAGGTAAGTGGCGGGAGCTGGTTTGAACATTGAATTTAAGCGAAAAACAATGCTTATTTATCAAATAAACATTTTTTTCTATTTTCTGAAAATAGTAAAATATATTTTGAATTAAATACGTTCTTATTTTTTTGTCAATTAATTAAATTAAAAAAATTCTTTTGGACACTGTGTATAAACAATAATTATGTTAATATTTATATTTCTGAATGCCGAATTAATTACCCTTTGAAATGAGCTATCACACGAACCCTAGTCTCATTTAAAAAATCATCGATTACGTCATCACGTCCATATGAATGACGTCATTCGTATGAAATATATGCCAAAATATCGTAATTTAAAAATAAAAATCGACTTATTTAGGGATTTTTCCTTAAAGTCGCCGCTTTACGAAATATCGAATATATTCTAGACATTTGCACCATACTGTATATACATAAATTATAATCTTTATATATAAAAATCTCGTGTTTCTACTCTGGGCAAATTAGGAAAAAAACAAGGAAAAGTTATTTACCAGCTATTTTATTGCCGCAATCGAATCTTAAGATTGCATATATTTAGCTTTTTTTTGCTTATATATATATATTTAGTTTCTTATCAAAAAATATGCAATAATTACGTCTTTAAACCCACCAAATTTCATTTGTATATCTTAACCGGTTTTAAAATAATAAATAAATCGTCAGTTTTGTAAGAAAACATTCAACATCCCTTATCTCGGAAACGAAGCATTTGCAGACATACGATTATAAAGTAAACTGTCATTACTTTTTAATGCAGAATTACATGAAGAACATGGCTATACTAAATTTACAATCAAAATGCAGTGGATGTAAACAAACCAAGACACGTAAAATGCTAGTAGGAGCATTCCCGGATCATAATTTATAATTTACATATACAGAGAGCACGTAAAGGTTGGAATAAATTCATTTTCTCGAGAATGGATAATTTTGGAAAAAAATCCTGAAACAGGTCGATTTTTAATTTTAAATTACAACTTTTTGGCATATATGTATATCATACTAGTAATGTCACCCATTTGGGCGTGATGACGTCATCGATGATTTTTTTAAATAAGAATAGGGGTCGTGTTATAGATCATTTGAAAGGTAATTCAATTCTCTATTCAGTAATATAAACATTAACATAATTATTTATACAGGGTGACCAAAAAATTTTTTTGAAATAAATTTATTGGCATAAAAAGAAGAATCTGTGTAATTTATTTAATTCAAAATACATTTTACTGCTATCATAAAATAGGAAAAAAATGTTTATTTGACAAACAAATATTGTTTTTGCAAATCAATATTAAAGCAGCCACCCACCTGCCTCTTGACAATTTGAACATTTAATTTAAGCGAAAAGTAATGATTTTTTTTTCAAATAAACATTTTTTTTTCTATTTTCTAAGAGCAGTAAAATGTATTTTGAATTAAATAAATTACACATATTCTTCTTTTTATATCAATAAATTTAATTAAAAAAAATTTTTTTTCGACACCCTGTATAAATAATTATGTTAATGTTTATAGTACTGAATAGCTAATTGAATTACCTTTCAAATGACCCGTGTTGAGCTGGCCCCCCCCACTTGCAAAAATTAAAAAACAAAGAGCCCTGATTTATGAGCTATTTATGAGCTCTCATATTCCGCAAACTAAAAATTTTGATCTCGTTCCACTGAGCAGGAATTTAA
Source organism: Diabrotica virgifera virgifera (assembly GCF_917563875.1). Lineage (NCBI taxonomy): Eukaryota > Metazoa > Arthropoda > Insecta > Coleoptera > Chrysomelidae > Diabrotica > Diabrotica virgifera. The sequence goes on along the minus strand of NC_065449.1, from coordinate 62,435,556 downwards.
TACCCTAGTGGGGGGGGCTGAGTCAGCCCCCCCCCCACTACTTAAAAATAGGAATATTGAATCGGTTTTTGCGGCAGAATTACGAGCTATTTATGAGCTCTTGAAATGATATACTTTCGATTTTTGAGCTCATCCCGTTCACCCCCAAACAACCCTTTAATTGATTTAACTTAAGAGAAAGATGCTGAGAAAACTTAAAATATATCGTATTGCGGATATAATTCATATAGCTTATATACTCTAAGAATAAACTATTAAATCAAGAGCATTTCTATTATTGAGCTACAACCCCTTCGCAAGAAAACCACCCTATCTTCCCGGCTTAAGAGAAAGTTGTACTTAAAATGCATTAAACTAATTATTTGGCGACTACATATCATTTAATAATTTATAACCTTCCAAATTACGCGCATTTAGATCAGTAAATTGCAATTTATTTTGTATAGTGCAGTCACTGAAGGTAAAAATTAACGATTACCTTCAATTTCGGTGAACCTTCATCGATTTTCACGAAAATTGGTCAGTAGTTAGAGGATACGTCAAGAAACAAAGGTGACATGGTACCACCTTGCGCCTTTACCCTGAGGGTGGATACCGCCCCTTCTCGGGGGTGAAAATTATTTTATAAAAAATAAATGCACAAATCAATAAAAGAACAAATTAAAAGCAAAATTCATTATATAAAGTTAATAAAATAAGTCAATACTTTTTAAGTTATTAAAGATCAAAGATTTTAATTATTTGTGAAAATAATGCATGTTTTGGAGAGGTTTTTTGTAAATCACTGAAAAACTTTAAGTTTTTACAAAAAAGTTAATAGTAGTTTAATTCGTATAGCTTATATTCTAAGAATAAACTCTTAAATCACGCGTCTTTCGATTATAGAGCTACAACCCCTTCGCAAGAAAACGACCCCATATTCCCGGCTTAAGAGAGAGTTGTTCTTAAAATAATTTAAATTAATTATTTGGCGACTACATATCGTTTAATAATTTATGAGCTTGCAAAATATACGCATCTCAATTATTGAATTGCCATTTTCTTTCTATAGTGCAGTCACTGAAGGTAAAAATCAACTATTACCTTCGATTTCGGTAAATCGCCATTTATTTTCACGAATTGACAATAACAACTTGGGGTTTTAGCCTGGGGTATATGTCACCCCTTCTCGGGAGTGAAAATTACTTTATTAAAGATAACCCCACAAATCGAGAGAGAGACAAATTGTAAGCAAAATTTGTTATATAATGTGATTAAAATAAATCAATACTTTTTGAGTTATTAAAGATCAAATATTTTAATTGACTTTTAAAATGACTCAAAAACTGTAAGTTTTTACAAAAAAGTTTTCATCACTAAAATTGAAGCTAATAAAAAATATAATAAATTGCTTACTTGAAAAACCCTTTAATGTTAATTTAAAGTAAGTTATTGGTAATTAAATGTATATTTTTTTCCGCGACTGTTCAAATCTAAGGGTTCAAGCTTAAATAACGGGAAAGAGATGCATTTTATAACACTTAGGTACTAAATACTTGTCAAAGTACTTAGAAATACCTATGAAAAATAAGATCCAGAAAAAGTTGATAGTATCAAAATCCGCTCACCAATTTTCGTGAAAATGAATGGAAATTTACCGAAATCGAAGGTCATAGTTGATTTTTACCTTCAGTGACTGCATTATAGAAAGAAAATGGCAATTCAATAATTGAGATGCGTATATTTTGCGAGCTCATAAATTATTAAACAATATATAGTCGACAAATAATTAATTTAAATTATTTTAAGTACAACCCTCTCTTAAGCCGGGAATATGGGATGGTTTTCTTGAGAAGGGGTTGTAGTTCAATAATCGAAAGGCGCGTGATTTTAGAGTTTATTTTTAGAATATAAGCTATACGAATTAAACTACTATTTACTTTTTTGTAAAAACTTGCAGTTTTTTAGTGATTTACAAAAAACCTCTTCAAAACATGCATTTTTTTCACAAATAATTAAAATCTTTGATCCTTAATAACTTAAAAAGTATTTACTTATTTTATTAACTTTATATAATAAATTTTGCTTTTAATTTGTTCTTTTATTGATTTGTGCAGTTATTTTTTATAAAATAATTTTCACCCCCGAGAAGGGGCGGTATCCACCCTCAGGGTAAAGGCGCAAGGTGGTACCATGTCACCTTTGTTTCTTGACGTATCCTCTAACCACTGACCAATTTTCGTGAAAATCGATGAAGGTTCACCGAAATTGAAGGTAATCGTTTATTTTTACCTTCAGTGACTGCACTATACAAAATAAATTGCAATTTACTGATCTAAATGCGCGTAATTTGGAAGCTTATAAATTATTAAATGATATGTAGTCGCCAAATAATTAGTTTAACGCATTTTAAGTACAACTTTCTCTTAAGCCGGGAAGATAGGGTGGTTTTCTGGCGAAGGGGTTGTAGCTCAATAATCGAAATGCTCTTGATTTAATAGTTTATTCTTAGAGTATATAAGCTATAGGAATTATATTCGCAATACGATATATTTTAAGTTTTCTCAGCATCTTTCTCTTCAGTTAAATCAATTAAAGGGTTGTTTGGGGGTGAAGGGGATGAGCTCAAAAATCGAAACTATATAATTTCAAGAGCTCATAAATATCTCGTAATTTTGCCGCAAAAACCGATTCAAATTCCTATTTTTAAGTAGTGGGGGGGGGGCTGATTCAGCCCCCCCACTAGGGTATTAAATTCCTGCTCAGTGGAACGAGCTCAAAATTTTTAGTTTGCGGAATATGAGAGCTCATAAATAGCTCATAAATCAGGGCTATTTGTTTTTTAATTTTTGCAAGTGGGGGGGGGGGGCAGCTCAACACGGGTTTTCAAATGAGCTATCTAACGATCCCTATTTTCATTTAAAAAAATCATCGATGACGTCATCACGCCCAAATGGGTGACGTCACTAGTACGATATATATGCCAAAAAGTTGTAATTTAAATATAAAAATTGACCTGTTTCCGAATTTTTTTCCAAAATCGTCCATTATCGAGAAAATGAATTTATTCCAACCTTTACGTGCTCACTGTATACATTGTAAACCTTAAATCATGATTTCCAAAGTGTATGCATTGTAAATTATAATTCGGGAGTGCTCCTAGTAGCACTTAACGTGTCTTGGTTTGTTTATTTCTACTGCATCTTGAATTTAAATTTAGTATAGTTGAAGTACCTAACTTTTTTATTATCCAACATAAGCAAATTAATCAAAAAAGAAAATGTTAATAAAGCCTAAGGATATTATTAAGTTTTAATTTAAATATTTTATATACGCTAAAATATTCCACAGGGTGTTCCAAACTTTAAGACAAAAACACACTATGATTAACACATCCGGTATAAAAATACAGTTACCTGTCTAGCAACAATATTATTACATAGATTTTCTTAAATAATAAGGCTTTAACATACTAAAAAATTACTCAAATCAGAAAACAGGTCTAACGTGCATAATTCATCGAGTGACCCGATTTTTTTGCTCGCAAGTGTAGCTTAGCAAAAACTAAATTGTTAATTAAAAATCACGTTCGCAATAATAAGCAGAGTAATTATAATACACCAGAGTAACTATTATTTTCGTAAAAACCTGCCTTAATCTTAATCGTTATATCTGCTTAAGAGGAAACAGTAGCGATCAACAGGTAGCGAAAACGCGTTCCAAGATTGCGGCTGTAATTTTGAATATTTTTTCGAGATATTTGGCACACATATTCGTAATATAATAAAGAATGGCGGTACAGAGCCCAATTTGAAAAATATATTAATATGTGGAAATTACTCTGTAATTAAATACAATATTAAAAAAACGAGCCTGTACCATCATTAAGAAGAACAAAAAAATACACTTTCTTCAAACAAACTCTTTTATCCGATGCCTAGATTTTGTGTCATTTTGGAACTACTAAATTTTTTTATTTCATTAGTAGTTCCAAAATGAATCAAAATCTAGGCATCGGATAAAAAAGTTTATTTGAAGAAAGTGTATTTTTTTGTTTTTCTTAATGGCGGTACAGGCTCGTTTTTTAATATTGTATTTAATTACAGAGTAATTTCCACATATTAATATATTTTTCAAATTGGGCTCTGTACCGCCATTCTTTATTATATTACGAATACGTGTGCCAAATATCTCGAAAAAATATTCAAAATTACAGCCGCAATCTTGGAACGCGTTTTGGCTACCTGTTGATCGCTACTGTATCACCTTAACGTACTTTACATTTACATAATTGAAATTGGACTATTTGAGCGGCCTCGGGAATGTTTTAAAATTATTATAAACAATTGTTTGTCTTATAAACAAATATAATCGATCGATAATAATTTTATTAGATTAAATTAAATTAAGAAAACGGTATTTGAAAGCCTAAATTTATAACTTCGTCGCAAATGTCGGTCAACTTTAAACGGCTGTATCTCAGGAATCACTCATCTCAATTTACTTTTCTTCTTTTAAAAGAAGCGTCCTGCCGATTCCTTTCAAATACCGTTTTCTTAATTGTCTGAATATCCCTTCTATCAAAAACCAAAAATATTACAATTTAGCACCAGATTAGTCATTATTTGCGTCTTGTTGATGTTAATCTTTAGTCCGAACTCTAAGGAAGCGAGCTATAATATTTTTCAACATTATTATTGCATCATACATCGATAGGCTATAATGAAGGTGCCATCTGCGAATCTCAAATGACTGAGCTCAAAATTTTAATTACTTACATACAAATGCTTGCTTGCTAAATGCATATTAGTCCATTCTTTCACGGTTTTTGCTCCAAATTTTAAAGAACCGCTTGGATTGACATGAAATTTGGCGTACGTATAGCTTACATGTCAAAGAAAAAAAGTGATATCGTGCCGATGTGTGCTTTTGCCCTGGGGGTGAATTTCACCCCCTATTGGGGGTGAAAAATATATGTCCAAAATAAGTCCGGAAATGGGTAAACTGACTAATTTTAAGTAACTTTTGTTCTATAGAGCTTTTTCGCCAAGTCAACATTTCTCGAGTTATTTGCGAGTGAATATGTTCATTTTTTCAACAAAATAACCACATTTTTAGACGGTTTTTCGCAAATAACTCAAAAAGTAAGTATTTGGTCGAAAAAAACGTTCTTAGTAAAAATAAAGCATATAAAAAACTAAAAAAATGGTGTACGCGTTAGGTCTCTGTATCTCGTAAAACCAGACTTATAGCCAATGAAATCTAGATTCATATTCACCAAATTTCAAATAGAATATTTCGACGTGAAATATCCAAAAAATTTAGCACTTTTTGGGGAAAACCTATTATAACTTTTTTAAAGTGCTTAAAAAAGCTTTATTTCTGTTTTTACAAAAAGTTCCTAGCATTAAATTTAAGCAGGTTACGCTTAAAATAAAGTTGGTCCCTTTTGTTTTTGCAAAAAAAATTGAGAAGACCACTCCCTAATTAGCAACTTAAATGAAATTAATCGTTACCGCTCCACAAATTATTTTACTCATGTTGTGTTTATATGACCTGTAAGTTTCATCGATTCAGTGTGCTTATTTTTTAAAAAATTTTGTTTCAAAGTAAAATTTTTAAAAATTTTAATTTTGAAAAATATGCTTTTTTTTTCAAAATAACTTAAAAATTGTTAGAGATACCAAAAATCCCGAAAAACAAAAAAAGTCAGATTTGCTTTTCTGAATATCATGTATTTTTTTGTTTTTCTGTTAGACAAAAATTGATTAAGATTTGGTGTTTCTAAATTTGCATACATTCGTGATTAGTGACTCGTTCAACCTCTTTTAACTACAACCCTTTCAATAATAAGGACTTTGAACCGATGAAACTTACAGATCATATAAACAATATATACACGAGTCAAGAAACTTGTGAAGTCGTAACGACTAAGTTCATTTAAGATACTAATTAGGGGGTGATTTTCTCGATTTTTTTACCAAAACCAAAAGGGACTAACTTTATTTTGAGCATAACTTGTTTAATTTTGATGCTAGAAATTTTTTTATAAAGCAAAAATGAAGCTTTTTTTAAACACTTTAAAAAATTGTATTAAGTTTTTGTCGAAATGTGCTTAATTTTTGGTTATTTCACGTTAAAGTATTCTATTTGGAATTTGACGAATATGAACCTATTTTTCATTAGCTATAACTCTGCTTCTACTAGGTGTAGAGACGTGATATTTACACCATTTTTTAAAATTTTTACAGGCTATATTTTTGCTAAGAATGTTTTTTCGACAAAATACTTACTATTTGAGTTATTTACGAAAAACCGTTTAAAAGCGTCGTTATTTTGTTAAAAAAATGAACACATTCACTGCCAAATAACTCGAAAAGTATGGACTTAGTGAAAAAACTCTATAGAACAAAAGTTACTTAAAATTAGCCAGTTTATCCAGATCCTGACTTTCTTTGGCCAAATATTTTTTCACCCCCAAGAGGGGGTGAAAACCACCCCCAGGGCAAAAGCACGTATCGGCACACTATCACTTTTTTTCTTTGACTTGTTAGCTATGTGTATGCCAAATTTCATGTCAATCCAAGCGGTCCTTTAAAATTTAGAGGTTTTGCAATATTTTACCGTTATAGGACAGACTATATTGCCATTTGTGAGAGATGAGAGAAAAATATTTCAAGATAAAAGCACAGCTAAGTCCGAGTTTGCTTTTGACCGCAATGAAAAACGCGGGCATGTTAAAGTAAAAACGATTCATATTTTACGAATTCTGAAGCATACAAATAGTGGTAGTTAATATTTAGTATTTTCATCTAAAGTACTGATGTTGTTTAAAGAAAAAAGCAATATCCTGGTTACATTTTTTGAGTATACGAAATATGTAAAAACTTTGAAACCCTAATACTTATAATAACATTATACAAATATTCATTGTGTCACCATTTTGAAATGTTATATACAGCGATGCGTGCGCTAATAACCGGCAAAATATCGGAAAAACGGTAAACATAATATGTTGTAAAATAAAAAGAGATGAAAATAGTATAGGTGGGAAATAATCAATATAAACCTTTTCCACCTTTTGACATATCAGAATCAAACAGTCGCAGGAGAATTTTACAAAATTCTCCTGTCACAGTGGCAGTAGCCAAACTCCTGCGATACGTCTAAAGGTGGAAAAATATCAATATAATGTAAATTTATAAACTTTATATTGATAATTTGCCACCTCTACTAGTTTCGTCTCTTTTTATTTCACAATGTAATATGTTTACCACCTTTTCCGTTATCTTGCCGGCTATACGGGTAAAGTGGGTAAACAAATAATCCTAGGATATTATCCGGGTAAATTTCGAAAAACCCGCGAGGTATTATTGGTAAAATAAATGCAAATGTAAAGCTACTGCAAATATTTGTCTGCAAACTCCAAATGGCACAGCAGCTTGTCTTGTTTTAATAAATATATTATAATTTTTATTTCTACAGTATTTATAGTTTTACTCTCCTTACTTTTGTAAAATACGAGTTTCTCTTAAATTTAAGATATCTTTTAAACCAGCGGTTCTCAACCTTTTAGCACTGGCGCCCCCTTTGAACACTGAAGATAGCTCTCGCCTCCCCTCCAGTCAATAATTGGTTGGTTCAAGTTAGAACAGTGAAATTGTGAAACTGATGATGCTAACTCTAGGTTAGCAAAAGGTGGGATGTAAAATAAAAATCCAGATATATTTAAATACGAAAGTTTATTTGATGTCTCATTAAACTTAACATTGTTTATTTATTTGAGAAAAAGAATATTCAAAAAATCAAATACGCATATAAAGTTGAAAGTCTTATATGAGTGTTTTTGCACTTTCAATGAGAGGGTTGGCATTGTCTGTTGTCTGTTCTTGACAAGTTTTTCGATATTCGGTTAAAACTGTGTCAGAGCACACCTCAAGTCACTTTCAACATCCAGCCTTGAACGGTATTTTGATTTTATATACGCCAATGCAGAAAAACCAGATTCGCAAAGATATGTGGATGAAAGACATAACTTCGCGGATACTAAAGCCACTTCTGGGTAAACAGGAAAGTAGGTTAACCAAAATTCTTCCAAGTCCATGTTTGCAAACTCTGCTTTTGCTTGTGAATCACATTTTAGGTCAATTGCCTGTTCTTGAAGATTAACTGGAAGAATGTCAACTTCGATATGAAAAGGATCTCTTAAATTCCCAGTTTTCCGAGCTAACGTCTGGAAAGTATTTTCGAATTTGATTTTTCAGTTCTTCCAAATGCCGTGATATGACGTCTTTCAAATCCGAAACTAGATGTAGTGGAAGAGTTTGAATATCATCGAGGAGGTTGTTCAGTCTAGGAAAAGAGGAAACGTTTTTCTTGGAACTGTGAAACCGGCAATATATCGGAAAAGACGGTAAACATAATATGTTGTAAAATTAAAAGAGATGAAAATAGTAGAGGTGGGAAATAATCAATATAAATCTATAAATTTACATTATATTGATAGTTTTTCACCTTTAGACACATCAGAATTAAACAGTTTTATAGACATATCAGAATTTTACAAAATTCTCCTGTCACAGTGGCAGTTGCCAAACTCCTGCGATACGTCTAAAGGTGGAAAAATATCAATATAATGTAAACTTATAAACTTTATATTGATAATTTTCCACCTCTACTAGTTTCGTCTCTTTTTATTTCACAATGTATTATGTTTACCGCCTTTTCCGTTATCTTGCTGGTTATACGAGTAAAGTTAGGTAAACAAATAATCCTAGGATTACCCGGGTAAAGTTCGAAAAACCCGCGAGGTATTATTGGTAAAATAAATGCAAATATAAAGCTACTGCAAATATTTGTCTGCAAACTCCAAATGCCACAGCAGCTTGTCTTGTTTTAATAAATATATTATAATTTTTATTTCTATAGTATTTATAGTTTTACTCTCCTTACTTTTGTAAAAAACGAGTTTCTCTTAAATTTAAGATATCTTTTAAACAGTTATGGCCTAGCCATCACTAGTATGTATAACCAATTAAGCATTTAACCAAATGGTAGCAGGTAGAATGTCTTTTACCAAGTAAAGGCCGAAATTTGAATTATTTAAATTATATTTCGGATATTACCGACACCTCCCAAGTATTAGAAATATTAGAAATTTCAAATACTCAAACAGAGACCTTTATTTTGCAGTAACATAAGACAGAAAATAATGAAGATAGGACAATTCTGCATATACCAAATGAAAGTAGAAAAGCTATACTATGGAAATGTAATAAAAAGGATAAAAAAATGTTTAAGGTAGTCAAAAATTCAAATGCCAAATTTTTTAAATTGTGTAGTTTAAAAAATTTAGAATAACTTTAAAAATATTGCCCGTAGAAAAAATCATTTTACATATTGAAAATGCTGGTATTTCACACGAATTTTTAAAAATATAGTTCAATTAGGGGGAGCTGGGAGCCGACAAATGCACGAGTTCAAAAACTAAAAAAAGCAACTTAAAGCTATTATCATTTTCTATATCTCGGGATCTACTGAATATATTTGAATTTTTCTTTTTTAATACGTATGTAATTTTTTGTACATTGCAAATATGCCATTTGTCCAGACATTTATTAATTAGTAAACAGTCTAATTTGTTTAAAAATTTTTGAAAATTATTTTTTCCCAAAAATCCATGTTTTTAATCATACTATCATTATTATTCATAGAAAAAGTTGAGGTATACTTTTGTAAATAAATTATCTTCAATAAATAATTATCTAATAAACATAATTTATTTATTACTTTAACTTTTTCTATGATCAATAATGATACTATGATTAAAAAATAGATTTTTGTAAAAAAAATATTTTTTCAAGAATTGTTTAAATAAATTAGGATATTTTTTAATTAATAAAACAAATTGCACATTTGTAATTTACGTAGAAATTACATAAAAAAAGAAAGATCAAAATCCATTGAGTTGATCCGGAGATACAGAAAATTGTATTAGCTTGAAATTGCTTTTTCGGTATTTTAACTCGGTGGATTTCTAGGTTCCCCCTAGTAACCCTTTGAACTACATTTTTGAAAAATCGTAGAGGGTGCTTTGAAGGTACAATGCTTGTGAACATTTTTTAACAAAAAATACAAACCCCGTTCTTTAAAATGGCATTAAGGAAATTCCTCAATTATTACAAACAAATTAGATGTGAATTAAAAAAAACACACGTTAACTTTGTTCCAAATGAACCCAGGCTAAATTTATTTATTTTAAAGTTCGTGCTAAAGTACTAGCTTTTCGAATATATAAAAATATTGTCTCTACGGATAATATTTTTAAAGTTATTCTAAATGCTATAAACTACAAAATGTCAAGGCGTTAGGATTTTTGGCTAAATTAATTAATCATTTAATTTATTTTTAATACATATGGCATACGCAGAATTGCCCCATGTTCACTAATTTCTGTCTTATGTTATTTCAAAATAAAGGTCTCTGGGATAAACAAAGAGAATAACTTTTAAACTAACTAATGGATCGGTCTAAAATTTGGAGCATTTGTTAAGTACCAAAATGCCCAACTTTGGGTGAAACTCTACAATTCTAGGTAAATTTAGTAAAAATTATTAACAAAAATCAATGTTCATTTATTTTGCAATATGCAAAGCAACGAATTCACTTTTTAACATTTAAAAATCGGTATTTTGATGCTTTTTTAATGTTCTAAAAAATCAAATTTTGTAATTTTATGTCAGCTATTTAGCTTTTAAATGGGGAGAAAAAAATCGAAAAATCTTGTTTTTTCGAAAAATCTAGGCAGGAAACAGGTAGGTTTTCTTCCTATATGTCTAAAATAACTAAAAAAGTAGTCAGCTACCTGGATCTTTGAGTGTCCTGAGAAAATTGTTATTTCTCTGGACTATTGATGACAACCAACGAGTCAGAAATATTAATCTACGGTTGCATTCCATCTCAGACATATTGTGTTTTTTTCTTCCTTATTGCAAAACATGCCGATATGTACTTCATACCTTGATTTTACTATTAACTGGCATTAACGTTTTCTTGTTTGATTGTTTTAAACATTTTAAACGTTTGGCATTTCTTTCCTCAGATAACTCTAGCTTCCTCCGTAGATGTGTTAGTTCTTGCTCTGGAATCTTTAGGGTCTTCTAATATTATTGCCAAAAATTGGTTGCGTTGCTCCTGTAGTGATCGTTTCCCAAGTTAACATACTCCTATTCTACCTTGCTGATGACAACCAACGAGTCAGAAATACAAATCTACGGTTGCATTACATCTTACACATATTTTATTTTTTTCTTCCGTATTGCAAGATATGCTGATATGTACTTCTTACTTTGATTTTACCATTAACTGGCATTAATGTTTCCTTGTTGATTGCTTCAAAAATTCTAAACGTTTGGCATTTATTTTCTCAGGTAACTGTAGCTTCCTCCGTGGATGTGTTAGTTGTTGCTCTGGAATACTCAGGATCTTCTAACATTATTGCTAGAAATTGGTTGCATTGCTCCTGTAGTTAACCTTTCCCGAGATAACATACTCATATTTCTACCAGAAATAAGTATCTGCGATTGCATTCCATCTTATACAATTATACATATTTTGTTTTTTTTTTGTTTTTTTTTCCCTTTGTGAGACATGCCGTAGTTACTTCCTACCTTGATGTCAAGCAAGGCAGATCAACAAAAAAGGTAATTTTCATTATAAGGCAGTAATTACATTACTAAAGATAAACTGATCGAATTTCTACAGTCTCTAACGTCGAAATTCTTCCAAAGTTGATATATTAATTTTAGATTACACATTTTAATACTTTCTTAATTCCGTAAGCCAACTTCGAAAGCAGACAAATCACTCTTCAAACCTTGATTAATTGTTTGTGTAGAATAATTCTGACATCCTAAAAGTCGCTTTTAAGCTCTAGCATAAAGCTCTCATAGTCGTTAACTTAAGGCGTAATTTTTTTTTAACATTATAAACTGCTCGTCAAAAGTTAGGGATATAGAAAATTCTGCTGATTCTCATAGTTGATTTTTTCGCGAACAGACGGATTCCGCTATTTTTGTTTCATTTTAGCCTTTTATTTAGTATTTACATAGTTGTGCAAAGGTTTACTCAAACTTATTTTTTGTACTTATACCGGGTGGAAGAAAAAAATATGTTTTTCTTGGGTTAAGTTTGAGACACCCTGTAGGGAGAACGAGGTATAAGTGTGAGTATCAGAATAATATTGTAGTCTTATGTTTTGTGAACATTCTGTTGTTTGAGTGTCGCTGATATCTTTAGAAACAAAAAAAATAGACGGTTTTGTAATTTAACATGTGTTTTAACCGAAACAAAAGTTTGAGACACCTTGTAGGGAGAAAAAGACACAAAGGTGAGTATACCCTGATATTATGTTGTAGCCTCATATTTTTTGAATATTTTATTTTTTAAATTTCTCTGATATCTTTAATAACAAAGAAACTAGACGGTATTACTCTTTAATATGTTTTTCTATGTTTCACATGTGTGATGTGACGCATGTCGTCAGTTAAAACACATATTAAAGAGTAATATCGTCTAGTTTCTTTGTTATTAAAGATATCAGAGAAATTAAAAACATAAAATATTCACAAAATATGAGACTACAATAAAATATCGAGGTATACTCACCTTTGTGCCTTTTTCTCCCTACAAGGTGCCTCAATCTTTTGTTTCGGTTAAAACACATGTTAAATTACAAAACCGTCTATTTTTTTTATTTATAAAGATATCAGGGACATTCAAAAAAAATGTTCACAAAACATAAGACTATAATACGATTTCGATATATACTCCCATTTGTACCTCGTCTTACCTACAGGGCGTCTCAAACTTAGCATAAGAAAAACATTTCTTTTCTTCCACCCGGTATAAGTACAAAAAAAAGTTTGAGTAAACCTTTGCATAACTGTGTAAATACTAAAGAAAAGTCTAAAATAATAAAAAAAAATTAGCGGAATCCGTTAATCTGTTCACGAAAAAATCTACTATAAAAATTCAGCAGAATTTTTTATATCCCTAACTTTTGACGAGCAGTTTATTAGGCGTATGTGATGAGTTTATTAAAAGCAAAACAAGGTTACATATATATTCTTGTTTAAAAGTACAGCGTGTAACAAAAGGCAGATCATAAATTAAATTATACATTCTGGGACCAAAAATACCTTACATTAGTAGAAATGTGCACATAAAAAAGTTACAGCCCTTTGAAGTTACAAAATAAAATCTATTTTTTCCAATATGTCGAAAACTATTACAGATTGTTTTATTGAAAATGGACATGTGGCATGCTTACGGCAGGAACATCTTCAAAAATAATATGAAAAATTGTTCCTTAAAGCACTGAATTTACCTTTCCTCATTATTGTTTTTATTTACACAAATATATCCGCATCAATTACTAAGGGTTATTAGCGGGGGAACATGCACAATAGGGTGTATCGAAAAAGGCGAAAAAAATTTTTTTTTAGGCGATGGAAAAGTAATACCTAACAAAAGTTGCCCAATAAACTGTTAAGTATTTTGGTAAAATTTTTTCGAAATTGGAAAATATCTTCTGCCCTCCCCAAGACAGTTAAAAATTTTGAAAAACTCTTAACAGACGAAAAAAATTTTTTTTGCGATGGAAAAGTAATACCTCACAAAAGTTGCCCAATCAACTGTTAAGTATTTTGGTAAAATTTTTTCGAAATTGAAAAATATCTTCTGCCCCCCAAGACAGTTAAACATTTTGAAAAAATGTTAACAGGCGAAAAAAAAATTATTTCGAAACGAAAATGTAATAGCTCACAAAAGTTGCCTAACACACTATTTTTAGTATTTTAGTAAAATTGCGTTGAAATAAAAAAATATTTTCTGCCCCCCACGGCAAATAAAAATTAGAAAAAATACATTAATATGCGAATTTCTTTTGTAAGGGAGATGTAATACCTTATAGAACTTAAATAAATAAATTCGGTTTAAATTGGAAATTATTTTCTGGTTTCACAAGACAATTAAAAATTTTACTTAAGAAAAGTATACTATAACATTATTTTTATAACAAAATAGCCTAACTTATCCGTCTCCCTGACGTCACCCAAGTTTTTTAATACTAAAATAAATATAAAGCAAAGTAAAAAATTAGGTATATAAATATTCCAAAAAAATATTGTTAAAGCATTCTATTCGAAGATGTTTTCCGATTTAGCGTTAAAGTGAGGCATAGTTTTTCTGGAATTAATTCGAATTTTTATAAATCCATCCCTCGAATACGCTCCACAAACTGATAGAGAAGCTTGTGTCACAAGCTTGACACATCGTTTTGTTGTTTGTGGCAGTGATATTTCTCAATCTCAATGTTAAAATGGTCTAAGTTAGGATTCTTAATAAAATCTCGCAGATTGTCACTCGAAAATCTAGAGAATATGAATATAGGTGGTTCTGTAAGGCGATATTCTTGTTAGTTAATTAACTCAAAGTAGTCATTTGAATCAAAATTTTATAGGAGAAAGTTTGAAGACTTTCACGTTTTTTGATTTGGTCACTGGCAAACTTCTTTTGATGTCCAAGGGGTAGATCATTTGAATGTCGCAGACATACAAACCACTGAAACGGTCTTTAAAGATGTTCTTCTAACAGCCGTATTACATCACCCTTAACGCCAGTATTTACGACTGTTTCGTCACATGCAATAGCTGGATTTGATACTTTCTGATATACCAGACAGCGGATACCCATATCCAAAATATTTGCACCCTGGCTCATGCACAAATGTTATGTGTTCTTCCACGATCGATGGACCATAAAACTTGGTACTGTCTTTTACTTGAGCTAAAGTTTTGTCTTTGCTTCGGTAACTTTCTTCTTTTACCATTGTTCTCTCTGATTATATTTGTTTTTGTTTTCCCTATCAATCGAGCTTATCACCATTTTTCTGGGACCTCTTTGATTTAATAGAAATTCGCGCTCATCCAGAGGCACTTTTTGAGATTTGCTACAAAGACAAATAATCAGTGTCACATTTGCATGCTGCAAGATCGAAACGTGTAGTTTACTTTTGTTCTTAAAGCATTGAATTTTATTTTTGTAAAATTCACTGTTTTGCTTGTTCTTAAATGGTTTCATAAGTTTCATATTTATATTTGTCATGATAGGCTTTTAAAAGCTGAATAATTCTTGTATGTTAAATTATTGGAATTAAAGCCTTTTTCCATATTTCCTCCGATTTAATTGCAACGTGTTCGGCAATACCAGAAAATTCTTGCTCTTTCTTGCTGAGTTTTTTATCCTCTTGCAACCACAAAACTTTATCGCTTGTTTGTATTTCGGTAAAACATTTTCAGGTATATTTGGTGGTTGCCCAAAAATGGGGCGGACCACAGCACATCTTGATTTTATTCCCCATGATCCTGGTTTATCTATTTTAAAAATCTTTAATTTACAAACAACAATAATAACAAAGTAACGCACCGCGCCAAACATAAGCGAAAATTACACGCACGGACTCACGAAGCGGGACATTTGAAAGGGGCTTGGGAGACTGAAAAAACAAGTAAAATTTTAAATATCGTTTAAATTTGTAATTGAAAACATTTTTAGTTTTCTTTAATTGATCTTAGATCGACTTAGCTCATATTTTATTCCAAATAATATAAATTGAAATTTCCATAAAAATTAGATATTTAATAAAATTCAAGGTCGTTGGGGGCCAGAAAATTCGCTCAGAAAAAAAAATAAAAATACTAATATGCTGAAAAATAACACTAGCCACTTTTTCACGCTATTAGATATAACATTTCCAACTTTTATTTTTTCGATGCACCCTAATGCACAACCAGTAATACATACATAAAAATCCTTTACAATCTGGTATCAGTTTAGACATTTTGAGATAACTTAATAAAACTGTTAAATTGGAGGTCAGTACATTTTTTAAATTGTCACTAAGGGCGCACGTGATCCTTTTGTTTTGGTACACTGGACAATCACATGTTTAACTGATAATTGTGTATTGCACTTGGTACAATATATCGGAACAGCCTCGTTGTTGAAGATATGCTTATGCGTAAGCAAAATATGTCTTATTTGGAGTCTGTTAATGATGATTTGGTATTTTCTATTACTTGGTAAGATGAGTTTGGTTCCTTCTTGGCTTTTTTGAGCATTTTTTGAGTTTTTTGACCGTGTGATCCAAAGTAGTTGCCACGTTCTGTAGATGTGGCCTTTGATATTTAGTTTGTGATCAGTCCAAGGTATTTGATTTATCAAAGAAATACTTTGGTTTTCTCATAATTTATTGGGCATATTATCCTTTTTCTCAAATCACCATAATATATCATAATTTAGTAAATGCTTGGCCAAATTTTTTTCTACTGTTATTTAGCATGTATATTATTACTATTATTATTGTTGTTATGTAAATTAATTTTACTATTGTCTAATTTAGTCCATTCTTTCACGGTTTTTGCTCTAAATTTTAAAGAACCGCTTGGATTGACATGAAATTTGGCATACGCATAGCTTACATGTCGAAGAAAAAAAGTAATATTGTGCCGACCTGTGCTTTTGCCCTGGGGGTGACTTTCACCCCCTATTGGGGGTGAAAAAATATATGTCCAAAACAACTCCGGAAATAGGTAAACTGACTAATTTTAAGTAACTTTTGTTCTATAGAGCTTTTTCGCCTAGTCAACACTTTTCGAGTTATTTGCGAGTGAATATGTTCATTTTTCAACAAAATAACCACATTTTTAGACGGTTTTTCGCAAATAACTCAAGAAGTAAGTATTTTGTCGAAAAAACCGTTTTTAGCAAAAATATAGCCTATAAAAAAGTAAAAAAAATGGTTTACGCGTTAGGTCTCTGGATCTCGTAGAACCAGAGTTATAGCCAATGAAATATAGATTCATATTCACCAAATTTCAAATAGAATATTTTGACGTGAAATATCCAAAAAATTAAGCACTTTTTGGGGATAACCCATTTTAACTTTTTTAAAGTGTTTAAAAAAAGCTTTATTTCTGTTTTTACGAAAAGTTTCCAGCCTTAAATTTAAGCAAGTTACGCTCAAAATAAAGCTGGTCCCTTTTGTTTCTGCAAAAAAAAAATCGGGAAGACCAACCCCTAATTAGCAACTTAAACGAAATTAATCGTTGCCGCTCCATAAATTATTTAACTTATATTGTGTTTATATGATCTGTAAGTTTCATCGATTCAAAGTGTTTATTTTTGAAAAAATTTGGTTTCAAAATAAAATTTTTAAAAATTTAAATTTTGAAAAATATGCTTTTTTTCGAAATAACTTAAAAATTGTTAGAGATACCAAAAGTCTCGAAATACAAAAAAAGTCAGATTTGCTTTTCTGAATATCATATATTTTTTTGTTTTTCTGTTAGACAAAAATTGATCAAGATTTGGTGTTTCTAAATTTGCATACATTCGTGATCAGTGACTCGTTCAATCCCTGTAGTAACGGCTGTAGTTAAAGCCGTTTCAATAATAAGGACTTTGAACCGATGAAACTTACAGATCATATAAACAATATATACACGAGTCAAGAAACTTGTGAAGTCGTTACGATTAAGTTCATTTAGGATACTGATTAGGGGGTGATTTTCTCGATTTTTTTACCAAAACCAAAAGAGACTAACTTTATTTTGAGCGTAACTTGTTTAATTTTGATGCTAGAAATTTTTTTTATAAAACAAAAATGAAGCTTTTTTTAAACACTTTAAATAAGTTTAAATGAGTGTTCCCCGAAATGTGCTTCATTTTTGGTTATTTCACGTTAAAATATTCCACTTGGAATTTGACGAATATGAACCTATATTTCATTAGCTATAACTCTGCTTCTACTAAATAAAAATACGTGACATATTCACTATTTTTTTTAAATTTTCTATAGGCTATATTTCTGCTAAGAATGCTTTTTCGACAAAATACTTACAATTTGAATTTTTTGCGAAAAACCGTCTAAAAGCGTGGTTATTTTGTTGAAAAAATGAACATATTCGCTGCCAAATAACTCGAAAAGTATTGACTTAGTGAAAAAACTCTATAGAACAAAAGTTACTTTAAATTAGCCAGTTTACCCATTTCCTGACTTTGTTTGGACGAATATTTTTTAACCCCCAAGAGGGGATGAAAACCACCCCCAGGGCAAAAGCACATATCGGCACAATATCACTTTTTTTCTTTGACTTGTTAGCTGTGTGTATGCCAAATTTCATGTCAATCCAAGCGGTTCTTTAAAATTTAAAGGTTTTGCAATATTTTACCGTTAATGAATGGACTAATTAAGAAATATGCACAGCGGTAAAATAAAGGAACGCCTTAAAAATGGAACATGTTAGATGTCTCGGACTTCCTAAAGCTGTTGTCAGATTTGAGTGATTTTTTAGTATGTTATAGCCTACGTCCTATAACATTCCTCAATGTAATGTATACACTCCTAACAACAATTTTAACTAATTTATTGACGACAGAATTCGAGTCAAAAGAACAAGCTGATTTTAGAAAGGGATTTAGCACAAGTGACCATTTATTACGTATCAAAATCCTTGTAGAACGAGCAACTGAATACCACATTCCTCTTCAGCTGAAAAGCTGTTGACAAAGTCGAACATTGGGCAGTGAAAAGTTCTTTGATTAACAGCAGAATTGACCACAGATGTACAGACCTAATAGCCAATATATTTAGTCCAGAGTAGAAAAATAAAAACGGGAAAAAATCAATACTGGTATTTGAAGATGCCAAATCATAGGGGGGAGATAGTTAATTCAAAATACAGACAGAGGTACCCGCAAATCAACCTCATTTTTTTTATAAACTAAGGCCAAAGTCAGAAAATATTGTTTTTTGCCTATAGCATTTTTAGTATCATATTTACAGCAAAAGTTATATTATAAAAGTTGTGCATCATGAAAAAACAATTAATTGTAATTTTTAGAAGTTAAAATCCATAAATAATTAACCGACATAATTGCAAAAAACCATGTTAATTACTTTTAACAAATATGCCGTAAGGAACTTATTACACTTTGATCATGAGGTAATTAAGTGTCTTTATTAGAGTGCAAAATTTCAAGATCTGTTTGTTAATTTACGAATTTTGAAAAATGTTTATCCCAGACATCGAATGTTTAAACAATCATTGTTGCCCAAGGAATGTTTTCAAGCTTTTTGGCAAAGTCCAATGAGTTCTGAAAGACTCAAAGTACTAAGAAATAAAAAAAAAGAATATACTTATTTTTCAAATAGTGTTAAACAAGTCCTTAAAAAATGGTGAGCGATTATTGGAAATGGAAAATTAAATTAAAAAAAATGGAAAGTTCCCCACTTTATGGAAAACTTAACTTAACTTTTTGTGGATTTTGGGATCTACTCTTAACAACCCAATACTTCGCCATAACGCTCGAATAACTGCAAATTTAGCATACTTTACTCTCCTACTACTGGGGCTACAATGGCGTTTTAATTTAAATATTTTATGTTCTAGAATATTCCACGGGGTGTTCCGAACTTTAAGGAAAAACACAGTATGATTGTTACAACCGGTATAATGTGACATTTACCTTAGCAAAAATATTGTTACATCGATTTTTCTAAATAATAAGGCTATAACATACTAACAAAATCACTCAAATTGAACAACAGCTTTAGGAAATTCGAGACATCTAACGTATCCTATTTTTAAGGTGTTCCGTTAATTTTGTTCAGAAGTTCAGAATTATAACTATTTTGGGACAAACATTAGTGAAACAAACGATTATACCAAAGAAATCCGAATTAGAATAGAAAAGGCTAGAAGTGTATTCACTAATATAAAACAAATATTCTGTAGTAGAGACCTCAGCCTAAATCTTAGAAAGCGAGTACTAAAATGTTATGTATTCTTTGTTCTTTTGTATGGTGTGGCGACATGGACTCTCAATATACAATTCCTCAATAGATTGGAAGCAACTGAGATGTGCACGTATCGAAGAATGCTGAGAATCTCCTGGACAGACAAAATAACCAATGAGGAAGTACTAAGGAGAATACAGAACAGCAGGGAGATACTGGATTCCATCAAAATAAGAAAACTTCAATACTAGGGTCATATAACACGTGGTGACAGATATGACCTCCTATAATTAATTATGCAGGAAAAGATTCAAGGAAGGCGCAGCATAGGTAGGAGAAAAATGTCCTGGCTGAGGAATCTCAGAGAATGGTTTGGATGCAGCTCAACTAAACCCTTTCTGGCTGTAGTGTCAAAAGTGAGAATAGCAGTGATGATTGCCAACCTTCGTCGCGGAGATGGCACGTAAAGAAGAAAAGTTAATTTTGTCGCTGTGTGTATAACAGTAATAAATTTGTAGCTAATCGTTTAAATATTTAAACAAAACTGAAACTGTTTGTTCAATTGATTCAAAAATACAATATTCAGTTGAAAATTATATTTGGATGACCTGAATATTAAGATGCGTTAAATATTCATAACATCACTTAATAACTTCCAGTCTCTGTAGATTTATGTAGCCTTGGTGAATAATTCATGCTCAACAAAAATTGTCTTGACATTCGTTTCTTAAATCTGAATACAAAATAGGAGTAAATAAACGCCTATTTAACTTTAAAAAAAAAAGTTATGTATTATTATTTAGTCTTTTAATTCTCAAATACACTATGTTTAATTCTTAAATATAATATTAGAGATAAAATCCACAAAGAGAATAATAACCTATAGCTGGTTGTATACCATTAATCACAAAAACTTTTTTTCCCTTACATTACGCATCAACCACGCAGGGTTATTAGCGTGTATGGATTGTGTTACAAAATTAATTATAAATTAAAAATAGATTTTAAGCACAACAAAAGGAAATTATAAAAAGCCATAAATCTATACAAAGTAAAGTAAAATACTATATTCTTGGTAAAAGGTTGCAGTCTTTGAGGAATATGAAGATGCTTTTTGTATCACTGTCTTTTCCGAGTGCACTATTTAATGTTGGTGGTATTTTGTACTTTTTTCGTTGCATTTTATACTTCGGACACTTCAATAAACAATGTTTTACGGTAAGGACACTTTTACACAAGTCACACACAGGTTGATCGGCACGTTGGAGTATGTAGTCATGGGTTAATCGAGTATGGCCAATCCGGAGACGAGTGAAGATTACTTGTTCTCTTGTGTTTTTGAATTGTGGAATTTTATTGTGGTTAATGTCAACTTCGTACAACTTGGTTGGGGAGTCTCTCCATGTATCCTGCCATCTTTTAAAAGTATTTTCTTTGAAATATGCTTTCAGGTCGGTGTGTAGGGTTTTCATGTTATCTTCTGCGTTTGGGTTATTAGGTGCATTCTTTGCTATTTTGTCTACAACCTCGTTACCTTCGATTCCAGTATGAGATGGTACCCAAATAAAATTAACTTTAATATTCATATTTCCTGCCTCTTTTAGTCCCTTTTTAATGAAAAGTAGTAGTGGATGATCAGAATAGAGTTGTTTTAATGCCAATATTGAGCTGAGAGAGAATCTGTAAAAATAATGTTTCTCTTTTTATTTTTGTTTACTATCAGAGCTAATGCTTTTAGAATAGCAAACAGTTTAGCAGAGAACGTTGTTGTATATGAAGGGGTAATTTATAAGCTGCTGTGTAATCTGACGAGTAGATTGCTGCGCCAGTTCCGTCTTCGTTTTTGGAGGCATCGGTGTAAACTTTGAAGCAGCTACCATATTTGCTTAATAGTTTAAGAAATTCTTGATTGATTTGACTTGCAGGCGTTTCCGATTTGTTTAGCCGCAATAAGCTGGTATCAGTAAAGGGAAGGCGAATTGTCCAAGGAGGAGGAGTTTGGATTGCGGAAATATCGTAGGTGTCTGGAAAATGAATCATCATCATCATCCAGCCTCAAAAGTCCACTGCTGAACATAGGCCTCCTCCCCTCGTTTCCAACCCCATCTATCCTGCGCCGCCCTCATCCAGTTTTTATTTACCTTTCTTAAGTCGTCAGTCCATCTTGTAGGCGGTCGACCGACGCTTCTCTTGTCTTCTCTTGGCCTCCATTCCAATAACCTCTTCGTCCATCGCCCATCTGTCATTCTGGCTACGTGTCCTGCCCATCTCCACTTCAACCTGGCTATCCTCTCGATGACGTCAGTCACCTTTGTTCTTCTCCTGATTTCTTCGTTTCTGATTTTGTCTCGCAGAGTTATTCCTAACATTGACCGCTCCATTCTTCTCTGCGTGACTCTTAGTTTGGTAGCCGAGGCTTTAGTTAAGGTAAGTGTTTCTGATCCGTACGTCAAGACTGGGAGGACGCACTGATCGAATACCTTTCTCTTTAGACATGTGGGTAACTCACTTTTAAAAGTTTCTCTCAGTTTTCCAAATGCTGCCCACCCAAGACCGATTCTTCTCTTCAGCTCATGAGTCTGGTTATCCCTGCCAATCGTAATTTCATGTCCCAGGTATTTATATCTATCTACGAGTTCTATTTCCTTCCCACCAATACTGATGTTCTGGTTGGGTACCAAATTTGTCATTATTTTTGTTTTCGAGATGTTTATATTTAAACCTACATTTTCTGTAGCTACAACGAGTTCTTGTACTATCTCTCTTGCCATACCTAGATCCTCAGCTACTATGACTATATCATCGGCGAAACGTAAGTTGTTTAGGTATTCTCCATCTATTTTTATTCCCTTTGTCATACAATCCAAACTCTTGAAAGCATGTTCTAAGACCGTATTAAAAAGTTTAGGTGACATTGGGTCTCCTTGTCTAACCCCCCGTTCTATTTTTATGGAAAATGAATACCTATTTTTAATAAGTAAGTTTGTATGCGGTAATAGAAAGGGTGATCAGTTCGATTTGAGTTTTGGAAACAACTTTTAAAGCGGTCAGCGAATACGTTATGTCTAACTGGATTATCTTGATCAGAGGATACTGCAGCGGCATAAGAAAGACTTAGATATTGTCTTCTAAACGTGAGTGGGATCTCTTTAGTCTCCCTGTATAGAGTTTGTATTGGACTTGTGTGATGTGCTCCTAAGGAAATTCGAAGACCTGTATTTTGAATCACATCTATTGTTTTTAAGTACGTCTTTTTTGAGGAGTTGTAAACGATTGAGCCATAGTCAAGTTTGGAACGTACTAGGGCCTTGTAGATATGTAGTAATGTAGAAGAGTCGGCGCCCCATTTTTTGTTTGCAAGTGATCGTAACAAATTTATTCCAGGCTGACATGTCTTTTTTAAATGTTCTAAATGTGTTTTCCAAGTTAGTTTTTGATCGAATATCATACCGAGAAATCTAACTTCGTCTACATATTTAACCTGCCCCTTCATTTAAGTATAAGTTCTTCAGTTGTATTTGGTGACTTTTCGTAAAACACACTGCTTTCGTTTTAAGGGAATTAAATTGAAGTCCGCTTGTGACTGACCATTCTTCAATATGATTTATGGCTTTTTGGACATGGTTATGGATGGTTGTGGGGTTCTTTCCTCTGCAAAGTATAACCAAATCATCTGCATATAACCTAGCGTTTACAGGATGTTTAATTTTTGCGGTAATAGAGTTTATAGCTATCAGAAACAGAGTTGTGCTAAGGTTTGAGCCCTGTGGTATACCATTTTCTTGATTTCTTGTTGAGGAATATACGCCATCTACTCTGACTTGAAACTGTCTATCTTCTAATAAGTTTGATATATATTTGAGTATATTACCTCTAATTTTCCATTCGCTAAGTGTTTTTAATATTGAGAATTTCCACACTGTATCGTAGGCTTTACTATTGTCGAAAAATATACCGATACAATGTTGTTTAATTGCAAAAGTCTCATGTATTTCCGATTCTACGTCAATCAGATTGTCTACAGTAGAACGATATTTTCTGAAGCCACTCTCTTCTGGTATAATTAATTTTTTTGATTCCAGATACCACATTAGTCTGTTATTTATTATTTTCTCTAACATTTTGCCCATACTACAAGTCAGAGATATTGGCCTATATGTTTCGGGATCTGATTTTGATTTACTTTATCGCTTGTTTGTATTTCGGTAAAACATTTTCAGGTATATTTGGTGGTTGCCCAAAAATGGGGCGGACCACAGCACATCTTGATTTTATTCCCCATGATCCTGGTTTATCTATTTTAAAAATCTTTAATTTACAAACAACAATAATAACAAAGTAACGCACCGCACCAAACATAAGCGAAAATTACACGCACGGACTCACGAAGCGGGACATTTGAAAGGGGCTTGGGAGACTGAAAAAACAAGTAAAATTTTAAATATCGTTTAAATTTGTAATTGAAAACATTTTTAGTTTTCTTTAATTGATCTTAGATCGACTTAGCTCATATTTTATTCCAAATAATATAAATTGAAATTTCCATAAAAATTAGATATTTAATAAAATTCAAGGTCGTTGGGGGCCAGAAAATTCGCTCAGAAAAAAAAATAAAAATACTAATATGCTGAAAAATAACACTAGCCACTTTTTCACGCTATTAGATATAACATTTCCAACTTTTATTTTTTCGATGCACCCTAATGCACAACCAGTAATACATACATAAAAATCCTTTACAATCTGGTATCAGTTTAGACATTTTGAGATAACTTAATAAAACTGTTAAATTGGAGGTCAGTACATTTTTTAAATTGTCACTAAGGGCGCACGTGATCCTTTTGTTTTGGTACACTGGACAATCACATGTTTAACTGATAATTGTGTATTGCACTTGGTACAATATATCGGAACAGCCTCGTTGTTGAAGATATGCTTATGCGTAAGCAAAATATGTCTTATTTGGAGTCTGTTAATGATGATTTGGTATTTTCTATTACTTGGTAAGATGAGTTTGGTTCCTCCTTGGCTTTTTTGAGCATTTTTTGAGTTTTTTGACCGTGTGATCCAAAGTAGTTGCCACGTTCTGTAGATGTGGCCTTTGATATTTAGTTTGTGATCAGTCCAAGGTATTTGATTTATCAAAGAAATACTTTGGTTTTCTCATAATTTATTGGGCATATTATCCTTTTTCTCAAATCACCATAATATATCATAATTTAGTAAATGCTTGGCCAAATTTTTTTCTACTGTTATTTAGCATGTATATTATTACTATTATTATTGTTGTTATGTAAATTAATTTTACTATTGTCTAATTTAGTCCATTCTTTCACGGTTTTTGCTCTAAATTTTAAAGAACCGCTTGGATTGACATGAAATTTGGCATACGCATAGCTTACATGTCGAAGAAAAAAAGTAATATTGTGCCGACCTGTGCTTTTGCCCTGGGGGTGACTTTCACCCCCTATTGGGGGTGAAAAAATATATGTCCAAAACAACTCCGGAAATGGGTAAACTGACTAATTTTAAGTAACTTTTGTTCTATAGAGCTTTTTCGCCTAGTCAACACTTTTCGAGTTATTTGCGAGTGAATATGTTCATTTTTCAACAAAATAACCACATTTTTAGACGGTTTTTCGCAAATAACTCAAGAAGTAAGTATTTTGTCGAAAAAACCGTTTTTAGCAAAAATATAGCCTATAAAAAAGTAAAAAAAATGGTTTACGCGTTAGGTCTCTGGATCTCGTAGAACCAGAGTTATAGCCAATGAAATATAGATTCATATTCACCAAATTTCAAATAGAATATTTTGACGTGAAATATCCAAAAAATTAAGCACTTTTTGGGGATAACCCATTTTAACTTTTTTAAAGTGTTTAAAAAAAGCTTTATTTCTGTTTTTACGAAAAGTTTCCAGCCTTAAATTTAAGCAAGTTACGCTCAAAATAAAGCTGGTCCCTTTTGTTTCTGCAAAAAAAAAATCGGGAAGACCAACCCCTAATTAGCAACTTAAACAAAATTAATCGTTGCCGCTCCATAAATTATTTAACTTATATTGTGTTTATATGATCTGTAAGTTTCATCGATTCAAAGTGTTTATTTTTGAAAAAATTTGGTTTCAAAGTAAAATTTTTAAAAATTTAAATTTTGAAAAATATGCTTTTTTTCGAAATAACTTAAAAATTGTTAGAGATACCAAAAGTCTCGAAATACAAAAAAAGTCAGATTTGCTTTTCTGAATATCATATATTTTTTTGTTTTTCTGTTAGACAAAAATTGATCAAGATTTGGTGTTTCTAAATTTGCATACATTCGTGATCAGTGACTCGTTCAATCCCTGTAGTAACGGCTGTAGTTAAAGCCGTTTCAATAATAAGGACTTTGAACCGATGAAACTTACAGATCATATAAACAATATATACACGAGTCAAGAAACTTGTGAAGTCGTTACGATTAAGTTCATTTAGGATACTGATTAGGGGGTGATTTTCTCGATTTTTTTACCAAAACCAAAAGAGACTAACTTTATTTTGAGCGTAACTTGTTTAATTTTGATGCTAGAAATTTTTTTTATAAAACAAAAATGAAGCTTTTTTTAAACACTTTAAATAAGTTTAAATGAGTGTTCCCCGAAATGTGCTTCATTTTTGGTTATTTCACGTTAAAATATTCCACTTGGAATTTGACGAATATGAACCTATATTTCATTAGCTATAACTCTGCTTCTACTAAATAAAAATACGTGACATATTCACTATTTTTTTTAAATTTTCTATAGGCTATATTTCTGCTAAGAATGCTTTTTCGACAAAATACTTACAATTTGCATTTTTTGCGAAAAACCGTCTAAAAGCGTGGTTATTTTGTTGAAAAAATGAACATATTCGCTGCCAAATAACTCGAAAAGTATTGACTTAGTGAAAAAACTCTATAGAACAAAAGTTACTTTAAATTAGCCAGTTTACCCATTTCCTGACTTTGTTTGGACGAATATTTTTTAACCCCCAAGAGGGGATGAAAACCACCCCCAGGGCAAAAGCACATATCGGCACAATATCACTTTTTTTCTTTGACTTGTTAGCTGTGTGTATGCCAAATTTCATGTCAATCCAAGCGGTTCTTTAAAATTTAAAGGTTTTGCAATATTTTACCGTTAATGAATGGACTAATTAAGAAATATGCACAGCGGTAAAATAAAGGAACGCCTTAAAAATGGAACATGTTAGATGTCTCGGACTTCCTAAAGCTGTTGTCAGATTTGAGTGATTTTTTAGTATGTTATAGCCTACGTCCTATAACATTCCTCAATGTAATGTATACACTCCTAACAACAATTTTAACTAATTTATTGACGACAGAATTCGAGTCAAAAGAACAAGCTGATTTTAGAAAGGGATTTAGCACAAGTGACCATTTATTACGTATCAAAATCCTTGTAGAACGAGCAACTGAATACCACATTCCTCTTCAGCTGAAAAGCTGTTGACAAAGTCGAACATTGGGCAGTGAAAAGTTCTTTGATTAACAGCAGAATTGACCACAGATGTACAGACCTAATAGCCAATATATTTAGTCCAGAGTAGAAAAATAAAAACGGGAAAAAATCAATACTGGTATTTGAAGATGCCAAATCATAGGGGGGAGATAGTTAATTCAAAATACAGACAGAGGTACCCGCAAATCAACCTCATTTTTTTTATAAACTAAGGCCAAAGTCAGAAAATATTGTTTTTTGCCTATAGCATTTTTAGTATCATATTTACAGCAAAAGTTATATTATAAAAGTTGTGCATCATGAAAAAACAATTAATTGTAATTTTTAGAAGTTAAAATCCATAAATAATTAACCGACATAATTGCAAAAAACCATGTTAATTACTTTTAACAAATATGCCGTAAGGAACTTATTACACTTTGATCATGAGGTAATTAAGTGTCTTTATTAGAGTGCAAAATTTCAAGATCTGTTTGTTAATTTACGAATTTTGAAAAATGTTTATCCCAGACATCGAATGTTTAAACAATCATTGTTGCCCAAGGAATGTTTTCAAGCTTTTTGGCAAAGTCCAATGAGTTCTGAAAGACTCAAAGTACTAAGAAATAAAAAAAAAGAATATACTTATTTTTCAAATAGTGTTAAACAAGTCCTTAAAAAATGGTGAGCGATTATTGGAAATGGAAAATTAAATTAAAAAAAATGGAAAGTTCCCCACTTTATGGAAAACTTAACTTAACTTTTTGTGGATTTTGGGATCTACTCTTAACAACCCAATACTTCGCCATAACGCTCGAATAACTGCAAATTTAGCATACTTTACTCTCCTACTACTGGGGCTACAATGGCGTTTTAATTTAAATATTTTATGTTCTAGAATATTCCACGGGGTGTTCCGAACTTTAAGGAAAAACACAGTATGATTGTTACAACCGGTATAATGTGACATTTACCTTAGCAAAAATATTGTTACATCGATTTTTCTAAATAATAAGGCTATAACATACTAACAAAATCACTCAAATTGAACAACAGCTTTAGGAAATTCGAGACATCTAACGTATCCTATTTTTAAGGTGTTCCGTTAATTTTGTTCAGAAGTTCAGAATTATAACTATTTTGGGACAAACATTAGTGAAACAAACGATTATACCAAAGAAATCCGAATTAGAATAGAAAAGGCTAGAAGTGTATTCACTAATATAAAACAAATATTCTGTAGTAGAGACCTCAGCCTAAATCTTAGAAAGCGAGTACTAAAATGTTATGTATTCTTTGTTCTTTTGTATGGTGTGGCGACATGGACTCTCAATATACAATTCCTCAATAGATTGGAAGCAACTGAGATGTGCACGTATCGAAGAATGCTGAGAATCTCCTGGACAGACAAAATAACCAATGAGGAAGTACTAAGGAGAATACAGAACAGCAGGGAGATACTGGATTCCATCAAAATAAGAAAACTTCAATACTAGGGTCATATAACACGTGGTGACAGATATGACCTCCTATAATTAATTATGCAGGAAAAGATTCAAGGAAGGCGCAGCATAGGTAGGAGAAAAATGTCCTGGCTGAGGAATCTCAGAGAATGGTTTGGATGCAGCTCAACTAAACCCTTTCTGGCTGTAGTGTCAAAAGTGAGAATAGCAGTGATGATTGCCAACCTTCGTCGCGGAGATGGCACGTAAAGAAGAAAAGTTAATTTTGTCGCTGTGTGTATAACAGTAATAAATTTGTAGCTAATCGTTTAAATATTTAAACAAAACTGAAACTGTTTGTTCAATTGATTCAAAAATACAATATTCAGTTGAAAATTATATTTGGATGACCTGAATATTAAGATGCGTTAAATATTCATAACATCACTTAATAACTTCCAGTCTCTGTAGATTTATGTAGCCTTGGTGAATAATTCATGCTCAACAAAAATTGTCTTGACATTCGTTTCTTAAATCTGAATACAAAATAGGAGTAAATAAACGCCTATTTAACTTTAAAAAAAAAAGTTATGTATTATCATTTAGTCTTTTAATTCTCAAATACACTATGTTTAATTCTTAAATATAATATTAGAGATAAAATCCACAAAGAGAATAATAACCTATAGCTGGTTGTATACCATTAATCACAAAAACTTTTTTTCCCTTACATTACGCATCAACCACGCAGGGTTATTAGCGTGTATGGATTGTGTTACAAAATTAATTATAAATTAAAAATAGATTTTAAGCACAACAAAAGGAAATTATAAAAAGCCATAAATCTATACAAAGTAAAGTAAAATACTATATTCTTGGTAAAAGGTTGCAGTCTTTGAGGAATATGAAGATGCTTTTTGTATCACTGTCTTTTCCGAGTGCACTATTTAATGTTGGTGGTATTTTGTACTTTTTTCGTTGCATTTTATACTTCGGACACTTCAATAAACAATGTTTTACGGTAAGGATACTTTTACACAAGTCACACACAGGTTGATCGGCACGTTGGAGTATGTAGTCATGGGTTAATCGAGTATGGCCAATCCGGAGACGAGTGAAGATTACTTGTTCTCTTGTGTTTTTGAATTGTGGAATTTTATTGTGGTTAATGTCAACTTCGTACAACTTGGTTGGGGAGTCTCTCCATGTATCCTGCCATCTTTTAAAAGTATTTTCTTTGAAATATGCTTTCAGGTCGGTGTGTAGGGTTTTCATGTTATCTTCTGCGTTTGGGTTATTAGGTGCATTCTTTGCTATTTTGTCTACAACCTCGTTACCTTCGATTCCAGTATGAGATGGTACCCAAATAAAATTAACTTTAATATTCATATTTCCTGCCTCTTTTAGTCCCTTTTTAATGAAAAGTAGTAGTGGATGATCAGAATAGAGTTGTTTTAATGCCAATATTGAGCTGAGAGAGAATCTGTAAAAATAATGTTTCTCTTTTTATTTTTGTTTACTATCAGAGCTAATGCTTTTAGAATAGCAAACAGTTTAGCAGAGAACGTTGTTGTATATGAAGGGGTAATTTATAAGCTGCTGTGTAATCTGACGAGTAGATTGCTGCGCCAGTTCCGTCTTCGTTTTTGGAGGCATCGGTGTAAACTTTGAAGCAGCTACCATATTTGCTTAATAGTTTAAGAAATTCTTGATTGATTTGACTTGCAGGCGTTTCCGATTTGTTTAGCCGCAATAAGCTGGTATCAGTAAAGGGAAGGCGAATTGTCCAAGGAGGAGGAGTTTGGATTGCGGAAATATCGTAGGTGTCTGGAAAATGAATCATCATCATCATCCAGCCTCAAAAGTCCACTGCTGAACATAGGCCTCCTCCCCTCGTTTCCAACCCCATCTATCCTGCGCCGCCCTCATCCAGTTTTTATTTACCTTTCTTAAGTCGTCAGTCCATCTTGTAGGCGGTCGACCGACGCTTCTCTTGTCTTCTCTTGGCCTCCATTCCAATAACCTCTTCGTCCATCGCCCATCTGTCATTCTGGCTACGTGTCCTGCCCATCTCCACTTCAACCTGGCTATCCTCTCGATGACGTCAGTCACCTTTGTTCTTCTCCTGATTTCTTCGTTTCTGATTTTGTCTCGCAGAGTTATTCCTAACATTGACCGCTCCATTCTTCTCTGCGTGACTCTTAGTTTGGTAGCCGAGGCTTTAGTTAAGGTAAGTGTTTCTGATCCGTACGTCAAGACTGGGAGGACGCACTGATCGAATACCTTTCTCTTTAGACATGTGGGTAACTCACTTTTAAAAGTTTCTCTCAGTTTTCCAAATGCTGCCCACCCAAGACCGATTCTTCTCTTCAGCTCATGAGTCTGGTTATCCCTGCCAATCGTAATTTCATGTCCCAGGTATTTATATCTATCTACGAGTTCTATTTCCTTCCCACCAATACTGATGTTCTGGTTGGGTACCAAATTTGTCATTATTTTTGTTTTCGAGATGTTTATATTTAAACCTACATTTTCTGTAGCTACAACGAGTTCTTGTACTATCTCTCTTGCCATACCTAGATCCTCAGCTACTATGACTATATCATCGGCGAAACGTAAGTTGTTTAGGTATTCTCCATCTATTTTTATTCCCTTTGTCATACAATCCAAACTCTTGAAAGCATGTTCTAAGACCGTATTAAAAAGTTTAGGTGACATTGGGTCTCCTTGTCTAACCCCCCGTTCTATTTTTATGGAAAATGAATACCTATTTTTAATAAGTAAGTTTGTATGCGGTAATAGAATGGGTGATCAGTTCGATTTGAGTTTTGGAAACAACTTTTAAAGCGGTCAGCGAATACGTTATGTCTAACTGGATTATCTTGATCAGAGGATACTGCAGCGGCATAAGAAAGACTTAGATATTGTCTTCTAAACGTGAGTGGGATCTCTTTAGTCTCCCTGTATAGAGTTTGTATTGGACTTGTGTGATGTGCTCCTAAGGAAATTCGAAGACCTGTATTTTGAATCACATCTATTGTTTTTAAGTACGTCTTTTTTGAGGAGTTGTAAACGATTGAGCCATAGTCAAGTTTGGAACGTACTAGGGCCTTGTAGATATGTAGTAATGTAGAAGAGTCGGCGCCCCATTTTTTGTTTGCAAGTGATCGTAACAAATTTATTCCAGGCTGACATGTCTTTTTTAAATGTTCTAAATGTGTTTTCCAAGTTAGTTTTTGATCGAATATCATACCGAGAAATCTAACTTCGTCTACATATTTAACCTGCCCCTTCATTTAAGTATAAGTTCTTCAGTTGTATTTGGTGACTTTTCGTAAAACACACTGCTTTCGTTTTAAGGGAATTAAATTGAAGTCCGCTTGTGACTGACCATTCTTCAATATGATTTATGGCTTTTTGGACATGGTTATGGATGGTTGTGGGGTTCTTTCCTCTGCAAAGTATAACCAAATCATCTGCATATAACCTAGCGTTTACAGGATGTTTAATTTTTGCGGTAATAGAGTTTATAGCTATCAGAAACAGAGTTGTGCTAAGGTTTGAGCCCTGTGGTATACCATTTTCTTGATTTCTTGTTGAGGAATATACGCCATCTACTCTGACTTGAAACTGTCTATCTTCTAATAAGTTTGATATATATTTGAGTATATTACCTCTAATTTTCCATTCGCTAAGTGTTTTTAATATTGAGAATTTCCACACTGTATCGTAGGCTTTACTATTGTCGAAAAATATACCGATACAATGTTGTTTAATTGCAAAAGTCTCATGTATTTCCGATTCTACGTCAATCAGATTGTCTACAGTAGAACGATATTTTCTGAAGCCACTCTCTTCTGGTATAATTAATTTTTTTGATTCCAGATACCACATTAGTCTGTTATTTATTATTTTCTCTAACATTTTGCCCATACTACAAGTCAGAGATATTGGCCTATATGTTTCGGGATCTGATTTTGATTTACTTTGCTTAGGAATAGGAATTATTATTGAATTTCTCCACGATTTTGGAAATATACTTTTTGAGAAGATTAAGTTGAATATGCTGAGTAAGTGATCTTTAGATGGCTGGTGAGGTTTTTTTAGAATAATAATGGGTATATTATCTGGTCCAGGGCACGAGTTCTTACAATTTTTTATTACCGCTTCTAATTCATCCATCGATATTGGAAAGTTTATTTCACTATTATTTTGATCTTCATAATCTATGGTATATTTTTCTTCATTTCTTTTGTTCCTTAAGAAATTTGGTGAATGGTTTGAATTTGCGTCGCTTGAATTGCGTCGCTTGAATTTTTTTCATAAACTAATGCCAGTATATTTGATCTTTCCTTTTGGGATTTATATATTATATTATTTTGCTCTAACAGATTTATTGACTTGTGTGATTTTGTACCAGATATTCTTTTTACTTTTTTCCATACAGTTGTCATTGGAGTAGAACTGTCGATTGTTGAAACATATGTCTTCCAAGATTCGCGCTTAGCTTGTTTGATAGTGAATCTGGCTATAGCTCTTAATCGTTTAAATTCTAAAGAGTTTTGTTCATTTTTTTGTCCTTTGAATTTATTAAACGCTTTTTTGGATTGTTGTATTGCTTGTTTACATTCATGATTCCACCAAGGAACTGGATGGAATTTACTGTTGAAATTAATTTTTCCAATATTTTTGTCTGCTGAATTTATTATTAGTTTTGTAATGAAATCTACCTCTTCGTTCACATTACTATTTTCATTTATGGCATGCAAGTTACGTTCGATTTGATTTTGAAATTTCGTCCAATCCGCATTTTTTAAGTTCCATTTTGCTTCTGGTATAGCTGTAGATGCTTCTTCGTTATGAATTATAATAGGATAATGGTCACTGTCGTATGGCTCCGGTAATACATCCCATGAAAGCATATGCGTTATTGATGGTTCACATATAGATAAGTCAATAGCAGAACCCTCGCCCGTTCTTATGTCGAAACGGGTATCTTGTCAATCATTAAGTAGATTAAGGCTGAGTTTTTCCAGAAGTACTTCTATTTTTCTACCAAGGTGTGTTAATTTTTTTGAACCCCATAAAGGACTATGTGCGTTAAAGTCCCCGACAATTAATCGTGGAGTAGGTATTTGTTCTAAAAGATCCGATATTTCGTTCTGGTTAAGTTCTTGATTGGGGGGATGTATATGTTACATAAGGAAAAACTAGTTACGTCTTTGATTCTGACTGCAATTGCCTCAATGTTTGTTTCTAGTGGTATTGCTGTGCTATTAATATCGTCCTTTATGTATATGGCTACTCCTCCACTGGCTATTTTAGCATGTTGTCGATTTTTAAAGAAACAATTAAAGTTTTTTAGTTTATGTGCAGTGTTGTTTTTAAAATTAGTTTCTTGTAAACATAGAATCATTGGTCTGTATTTTGAGATTAGTATTTGCAACATTTCTAAATGGGTGTAATACCCATTCAGATTCCATTGAATTAAACTAGTGAATGATATTGTTATTTTAATATGTGTCCGTAGAGGTGTCGCTTTCTGGTTCGGTATGGAAGTCTGGATCAATCTGTCGTAAAATTTTATTTCTTATTCGGGTGATTTTTAATTTTTCGGTACTTTTAATTTTTCGGTAAATTATTTTAGGGTAAATTTTTGTCAGTAGATTTGTGACTTCAGAAATTTCATTGGTATACATTTTTGCAATGCTTAGTGGATCGGAGGAGCCTGTACAATTTTTGAAGAAATCTATTAGTTGTTCATAGTTTAAGGGATAACTGGAATTTTGGTCTTCAAATAATTCTTCTGTAGGTTTCAGCATTTGCTCTAATGTCTCTTTTGGTATATTGTCTTGGTTTAATTTAGTCTTTTTTCTTTGCTTTTTGGTACTTCAAAAGCATGTTCTGATGAAGGAGTTGGGGAACGCTCAGAAACTGTGCGTTTTTGTGATATTTGATCTGTTTCAATTTGGTTAGTTTGGAGCTCTGTGCTTAGTGTTTCATTTTGCACAACTTGATCGTTAAGTTCGATTTGGTTTTGTGGGATGCCATTAGTTACTTCTTGAGTCGCCTGATTGTTACTATTTTCAATTGAGTTCTCACCGGATTCTGTATTGTGAGGAATTGAAGTGGTGTCGCCTGATACAGATGCCTTTGCTGGACAGTCTTTTACTGAATGCTTGGTATTTTTGCATATTTTACAAGTCTGGTTATCTAAAGATATAGGTATATTCTATATTATAATATTTCCTCGTGGGTGATAAGAAAAGAATCGGGTAAGATATGGTTGGTTAAAGGGGATATATAGGTTTGTCGCCTGAAGCTTAATATATGCTGGAACTCAGGACTGGAAGTTCCTATACGGAGAAATGATAAGGGTGACAAAAGGTTGACACCAAATGCTTGCAATTCGGATTCTAAGATTGAGTGTGGAATAGATGGATATACGCCTGAGAGTACTAGTCGTTGGCTGCTAATCGTCTACTAATTTTTCATTTGCTAAATAAATTCACATTCTCTTGTTGGATAGCTTTGAACAGAAATTAATATTGATTGGTCGAATAATTGGGCTTAAACTGTGAAGGTAATCTTCAATTTTGGTGTTGTCAATTGCGTCGAACACAATTGCTTGGTTACGTGATGGAAATACATTAGCGGTTGGTTGTCTGGTTGCGGAAGAGTAGCTTTTAGGTTGTAGAGATTGGTCTAGATCTGGTGTAGAACTAGGTTGAGTTGACGTAGATGAGGATGCCATGATGTAGAAATTGATATTTTGTATGGCAAAATATCAATTATTTGGGGCCAGTAAATACTGGCCTATTTTTGAGGTCGTCTATAATATGTATTTAAATAAAGTCACCTTACCAATGTTTATCGATAAAATAACACATTCACAAAACGCGTTTTTAACTTTTGCAAAAAACTGTAAGCGAATATTAATTAGAATTTAACGTCTTTACTCTTTGGCTGCTATGATAAGCACAAAAACTTTGTAATATCCTTTATAAAAGTTATTTTTTATTATAAGTCCTTTCAAGGGCTACATATCGCAGAACGTTTTCAAACTAAAAAGTTCATCATGAGGGCTGTTAACCTGAAATGAATATAATATAACCATTTTAATGAAAGCAACCGTTAAATTGAAATTTTGACTAAGGTTGAAAAAATAACAAGCTGATTATACTTACAAGTTATATGGCAATTATTATAACATTAATGTTATAATTTAATAGTTATTTATGATATAAGTGTTAAAAGTACACGTTTAAGGCACGCATGTGAAAGTTTGCAGAATGAGCGAAGCGAGTTTTGCAATTCACATGAGTGCCTTAAAAATGTACTTTTTAATATGGATATCACACAATATTTTTTTCTAAAAACGTAATTACAGGACAATATCTACAAAACCTTTTACTTGAACTTGACTGACATTCCATTTTTATATTTTTTGACATTACATCAAAATTGTCTATACAGTCTATACGAACTGCAGTGCCATAAAATTTTTAAAGCACTAGTGCCTTAAAGTAGCATTTTTAACGCTCGTATGGAGTGCTAAAATAGTTATTTATGAAACAGT
The DNA here is from genome assembly GCF_917563875.1 of Diabrotica virgifera virgifera. Lineage (NCBI taxonomy): Eukaryota > Metazoa > Arthropoda > Insecta > Coleoptera > Chrysomelidae > Diabrotica > Diabrotica virgifera. Next base: position 62,399,218 of record NC_065449.1, on the reverse strand, counting down.
TCGTGAAGTATGCTTTTTGCGAACGCACGCGATTTTTAGAGCACGAGCGACATCGGAGCGAGTGCTATAAATCTCGTAATTTCGCAAAAAGTACTTCACGCACAGTTTCATACAATATTTTATCTACGATAAACAAATAAGAAAAGCTGTAACTCTTCGTCACTGGAATTCATTTCTATTCTACAATTTTTAGAACTATGACATTTAAAAATTCTAGCTACTTTCAAACCACAAAACTGTCAAAACTTTTGTTGTAATTAATTGCTCATATTGTCATCACCATGACAATGCAAAAGTTAAGTATTGTCACCATGACAACGCGAAAGTTAAAAACTGTGCGAACAAGTAAATCCCATTTAAAATACATTGTTACTTCACGCACACTTTAAATCCTTCACGCACTGCTATCTATAATGACAATTTTCACAAACTAAAAACTTACACATAATATGACATAGAGTAGATAAATTGCATTTTTAACACGGTTGTAGAAAAATATTATTAATTTTAAAATAAATAAAGTTTAATTCTTTTATGTAATATTAGACCAGGACTAATGTGTAAAAAAACGTGTAATTTTGGATGTGAAATGTGGCATTCGTATTTTTGCAGATAAAGTTAGGTGACACCTTCAGTAATAATAATTGACTTATGCTCCTTCTCAAATATGCCCGGAACATTAATAAAACAATTAGAATAGTTAAAAATTTCGAAAAATATCGATTTTTTTCTGCTTTCTTTGCTTATAACTTTTAAAACGGTTCGTTTTGTAACAAAGTCGTAGATAAATAAAATAAAGGTAATTGAATTTTGTATGATATACGGCTGGTCAAAAATGTCTTAAGTTATTACCTTTTCTGCAATATAGCAATAAATACAAAATAAGGGGGCAAAATACGCCTGTTGTTAAACTGTCAATATTTCTTAACCACTTTGGTGGGACTTAGAACCTTAGTAATTCTCTTAGAAAATTACTATAACTTACTTAAATGGTCTACTAAATTTCATTAAAATCGACCTAATAGATTTTGCATAATAAATTTGCAATATAAATGTTTTTAAAAAAGTTCAAATTTTTTAAAATTTTTCTGAACAAAAAGTAGACCATTTAAAAGTTGGCTAATTTTTTTACATATAAAAAGGTACTCTACCTATCTAATACACTTAACAGAATTAAAATCGGATTATTTAAGGGGCCTCGGCAATGTTTTAAAATTATAAACAAATATAATCATAAACAATATTGGCTTATAAACAAATAGCTTTGTTTAATAATTAAAAAATTAATTTTTAGCAATGCAAATAATTAAAACCGATATAATTTGACTTAAACTTTCAAATGCTGTCAGCAGAATTGCTATTTTATTTTGTAATCAAAAGTAATTCTCGTTCAAAAATTGCCATTTTTCGATTTTTTGAATGTTCCACCGCGTTTATCTCGAAAACTATGCATCCTCGTAAAACATTTAAGAACATTTTTTGCTTAGAATTACTCAAGAAGTACAAAAAAAAATGTTTTATTTTGCGAAAAATCGATGTAATTCCTCAAGTTCTTTGTTTATAACAATCTTATCGACATCCGGATCAACTATTACCCAAAAAATTCGTGTTCTACGGGTCAAAATACATAAAATAACTTGGGTAAGTCCATCTAAATAAAGGAGCCCATAGCACCCCCTGGACACAGCACTAATTTGTTTATAAGCCAAAAAATTGTTTATACCTTTAAAACATTGCTGAGGCTGCTTAAATAATCCGATTTTAATTCTGTAAAGTGCATTAGATAGGTGGAGTGCTTCTTTATATGTAAAAAAAAACAAATCTTTGTATGTTCTAGTTTTTGTTGTGCAAGTTTTTATTTTTAAAAAAGTTTAGATTGCAAAATTATTATGCAAAATCTAGTAAGTCGATTTTAATGAAATTTGGCGGACGGTTTTAGCACATTACAAAAATTTTCTAAGCGAATTAGGAAGGTTCCAAGTGTAACCTAAGTGATGAAAAAACATTGAATAATTACAGGTTTGTTTTGCCCCCTTATTTTACATTTATTGCTATTTTGCAGCAAGATTGTTAAATTAAGACATTTTTAACCAATCGCATCTGATAGAAAATTTAATTATCTTTGTTTTAGTCCAATACGACTTTGTTCCAAAATGAACCCTTTTAAAGTTATAGGCAAAGAAAATAGAAAAAAAAACGAAATTTTTTGAAATTTCTAAATATTTCATTTTTTTTTATTAATGTTCCGGGCATATTTGAGAAGGAGCTTAAGTCAATTATTATTAACGAAGTTATCACCTAACTTTATCCGCAAAAGTCCGAATGCCACCTCTTACATCCACCTAAAAACAGATCCTCCCTGGTCTATAAGGTTGAAAAAAAAAACAAGCTGGTTATACTTACAAGTTATATGACACTTCTTATAACATTACTGTTATAGTTTCAATATTATTAATTTTAAAATAAATAAAGTTTATTTTTTTGTAATATTCTGTTGTCTGCTCTTATTAAAATATTGAATTCTATTAGATAGAGGACAACTTCAACAACCAGAAGATAGAGGACAACTTAAAAAACACAGGCTCTAAATTTTGCCTTTAGAAGCTTATTAATAATAGAAAAAATTATTTGACAAAAAGTTAAATTTTATTTATATTTTGTTAAGATACATAAGCGTTTATCTCAGAGCCTGTAAAAGATTGTGGTTGCGAGTACCTACGTATCTTTTATTTATTTCATATTTCTAAATAATTTTCCATTTAGATTCCTGCATTAATTTGTTAATTTCATAGTAAACAAAACAAAAAGAAAAAAAAGCTCTTTAATAAACCATCCAGAATGTAAAATTAGTTGCCTCGTTTTTAGTCATTTTATTTTCTTGGCTGTTCGTTTTCCTGCGCCTAACTTTATAAATCGATTTTATAATACGACTACGCCAAACTTTCAAGCACTTATTGGAAACAGATTAAAAGATATTCTCGTAGTTATTAAAGTATAAAAAATCTTCAGTGGTTAGTCAGTCCAGGGCCATCACTAACTTCATACACAAAAGCAAAAAAATCCAATATAGAGTTAAAAATAATCAACTTAAGAAGTTATACTTTATATATACTTATGTTTTCAACGAAATAAATATATTTTAAACATTTTAATTGCAATTTTATTTAAATATTAAACTAATTTTAGATACTACTTAAAATAATAGCAAAAATTAAAAAAAAGTAAGTAAGGCTACAACGTGGTTTCAAAACCGGTCGATCACCCCTTTTTAAAACTATATCATAATCCGCAAAAACGTACACTTCGCGTCAAAAAAAACTGGTACACTTTTTTCCCAATGTAAACCTGTGTTCAGACTGAACACAATGGCTCGTGAATCACGGCGTTGTTGCCAGCACAGATAATGGAATTGCACTAAATCTAAATACAAAAAATAACGTTCAAAAATCATGGTGGTGAATCGTAAAACGGGCCATAGGTAACTCAATGTAAAATTCTAAATTGTTAAATTCCTGCTTCCCTAATCATTTTACTTACAACAAAAGTCATGAAAAGCTATTTGTAGAGGATTAAGATCTGTATTAAACACAAAAGCTAAAATTGTTCTAGGATTTAAACACATTTCAACAATTTGAAAAATACCTACATTTGCCACAGTAAGTATGTGTGTAAAAGTTAGGCCCACGTTATTATTTACCTGATTGTTCGCACACTATTGACTGAATAAAACATCTTTATTATTATTACTTTCTCCTCAACTGAGGCTATCTTATTAATTTTATTATTAATTTTTTAAACAAGAAACGATAAAATAAAAATTTTGACAGTTCAAATTGTCAATTATTATAATAACTTCACTGTGACCGAACGCAACCGATACACATTATGGTAATGTGTGTGGCCTAACTTTGGCGTATTTCTGTGAAAAATTATTATATTTTTACAAAATTTTGGAATATGTTTAATTCGTAGAACAATTTTAACAGTTGTTTTCAATACAGATTTCAATCCTCTAGAAATAGTTTTTTATGTGTTTTGATATAAAATAATTAGGGAAGCAGGAATTCTGGTTTAAAATTTTACATTGAATATGGCCCGTTTTCCAATTCACCATCCGGTATAAAATTTTTAGACAGGTATTATTTTTATCATTAACAACAAAAAACCGTATCTAATAAATTTAATATCCAGAGAGACATTTGAGTTAATATGAAAAAAGCCACAAAACTGAAAAATTAAACGATTAAACACAATATATAAAAAGGACTTCCAGTCCTACAAGCCAAGTCAATTAAGTAAGTGTGATAAAACTAAAATAATTTCGAAAATAGAAGATGGTTGGTCTGTCCGACAACTGGCTCAAGAGTTCAATAGAAGCAAAACCACAATTCTCAACATTAAAAAAAGATGGGAAAACGAGCAGACTTTGGATAGAAGGAGAGGGAGCGGGAGACCAGATATTACTACAGCCCAACAAGATCAAACATTATGTAATTATTTAAGAGTGAATCTCTTCCATACGGCAAGGCAAGCAAAAGGGAATACAAACTTTAATGGATCTATAAATACAGCACTAATGGATCTATAAAACAACTGATTTAAAAAAATTGTGCAGCCGCCCGAAAATACAAGTATAGCGAGGAACATAAGCAAAGTAGACTCATATTTGCTCCAAATTATGTATTAAATGATCCTGTTAATTTTTGGTACCGTGTAATTTTTTCTGATGAAAAAGTATTCCAGTCTCGTTATGATGGCCGCATTAGGGTTTATAGACCGCCTGGAAATAGGTTTAACGAAAACTATATTTCGTCAAGTGATAAATCCGGGCGGTTCTCTATAAATGTTTGGGCTTGGATGTATCGAGGAGGTTTAGGAATGTGTTGGAAAATTGAAGAACGATTCAATGCTGGAAATTATTTACATATTTTAGATAATGTGATGTTGCCATCGGTTAGGCAAATTTTCCCCAACAATAATTTTATTTTCCAGCATGACAACTGTTCAATCCACACAGCTCACCGTGTACGGGATTACCTTATGGAAAATAACATTGAAACTCTTCCATGGCCCTCTAAAAGTCCAGATATACATCCAATAGAGAACGTTTGGGGACCTATGGTTAACAAAATACAAAAATTGAATGTAATTCCCAAAACAGAGATCATTTGTGGACCATCATTGAAGAAACCTGGGAAAGCTTGGCTGAAGATGAAAATTTAGCAGTAAATTTAATTAACTCAGTGCCCAGAAGATTACAGGCAGTTATTAATAATAATGGGGCTATGACAAAATATTAAGGGGAAAGGAGCAAAATGTCGCCTGTCAAAAATTTCTATGTGTTTTAAATGTATTTATTTTTTTTTTCGAATCCTGAGATAACTAATATGTATTTTTGAAAAATTTAAACCCAAAATGAAATATTTTATATTACCGAGGGCCGAAAGTCCCTTAGATTAAAAAAAAATAATTTTTTTATGAAATATTTGCAATTAAACATCACTAAATTTTCTCTTTATTTTCCCCCTGTAACTTATTAAAATAAATATAAAAGTTTCCAGGGACTTTCGGCCCTCAGTAATAATGTAATATTTTATTCTGCATTTAAAATTTTCAAAAATATTCATTATATTTCTCATGATTCGGAAAAAATTAATACATTTAATTAACACATTGAACATTTAGACATGCGACATTTTCCACGTATGTCCACCTATTTCAGCAGTTTCGAATTTTATTGTAATACATAATATTTAACCCGGCACCTGCCAAGTGGGGTGCTACCAGCACCCCATAACACATTTTTATCAAATATTTGGTATTTCAAGTTTGGTAACCGAGCTGTGCGTCATAGTAGCTTTCTATAATATTATATAGCATATATGTGTTAGTGTTTGAAGTGGTTATTTAGTGTCATTCTGAACTTATAGCTCCAAAGTCGAATTGAAGTGTCATCATCTGGCACTTTAAGTTTTAAATTTTTTTTTGTATTTTTGATAAACGGGTCAAATTTACATTTTTTATTGAAATAACTTATTTAAATTATTAATATAGACTCTATACTCACTAAATCTTATTTTTTTTAGATATTTTACTAGACTTCATTTATTATGGCTTGGTACTTGTTAATTTGCTTATAACACCTTTTTCATTTTATTTTTTAACTTTTATAACATATTAGTGGATAATAAGTTAATAAAACAGGTTTATTTATATTCTTGTGTTACTCAACACATTATTTTGTTTTTTAAACAAGTAGATCACAGAAAATTTTTAAGGGTGCTGTGAGCACCCTACGTGGCAGTTGGCGCCTTGCAAAGCCACGTGGCAGGTGCCGGGTTAAGTTCCACACTTGTTCACTGTAAAAGTTATTCATTTTGTATTAATTTCAAATTTTAACTTTTTTAGTGTGTTTTATTTATTATTATCCAACAACTCTAAAAGAGTTTTGTGCTACACTTTACGAGAAACCCTTCACATTTCTCGATTTTAAATTAAACATAATAAGTTAATGTCATGTCTAAGAGTTATTATCTGTCATTCATGTCATATCTGTCATAAATTATACTAGAACACGAATTAATTTATGCGTACTTAATTGAGATGATGGAACATTACAAAATTAATAAGAGAATGTTTTAGAATGCATGTTTAAATAAATATGACTGACTAATCGAGAATGCTCGATGTTGTTTTAATTTTTAGTAAACCTATTAAAAACTTGCGGTCTGCCGCACAGCCCTGCTTTTAGCTGGTTTGATATAATATTTTAGTTGAACTGGCAACGTTGTCTAGAAATAAGAGTGACATATGTGACAAGACCAATTTACACAACTAGAAAAACACGATTTTCGGTTATAAGACTCGCACCAGTTTTTTCTGACGCGAAGTGTACATATTAAGCATCGGTACATTTAAAGGAACCTACAATAAAAATTGCCAACCTCGCAGTACTCGCACAGCCGCTGTCATATGTCGATCTAAATTTTGTAAACAATATGCCACAGCACAACATAGAAAATATATAATTTTGTTGAATTTTAGCAATATTTTATTATAATCCAATATTATAATATAAATTATGAAATATATATCGACCTAATATAAAATAATTAAAAGGTTAGTAGTACTTATACACTAAACGCCACCCTACTAGATATATGGGTAGGTACACTTCGCGTCAAAAAAAAAACTGGAACAACTCTTATAACCGAAAATCGTGTTTTTCAAGTTGTGTAAGTTGATCTTGTCACAAGTGTCACTCTAATTTCTAGGGCAACGTTGCCAGTTCAACGCAAATATTATATCAAACTAGGTAAAAACGGGGCTGTGCGACAGACCGCATTTTTTAATATACTAAAAATTAAAACAATTGTAATTTTCCGTCATCTCAATTAAGTATCCATACATTGATTCGTGTTTTATTATAATTTATGAAAATATTTCAATTCAAAAATATTGATAGATAATAAATCTTGACATGACTTTAAATTATTATGTTTAACGTCAAATCGAGAGGTGTGATTGGTTTCTCGTAAATTGTAGGACAAAATTGCATTAAGTTGTGTAGAATAAATAAAACACACTGGAAAAATTAAAAATTTAATTTGAAATTAATACAAGATGAATAACTTTTACAGTGAACAAGTGGGGAATTTAAATATATTATGTATTACAATTCGAAATATACATTGTAAACGTTATTTTTTTGTATTTAGATTTAGTGCAATTCCGTTATCTATGATGGCAACAACGACGTGATTCATGAACAATAATTGTCAGTCTGAACACAGGTTTACATTGGGAAAAAAAGTGTACCAGTTTTATATGACGCGAAGTGTACCTAATTGCTATGCTTATGGGCTAATCCGGTCCGTTCTCAAATGCGACTTTCATCCCTGTCATGTTACTGTCAAGAAACTATTCAAAATAATTGTTTTTCCATCCAAATAATACATTAGTTAACAGTATTTTATTACTCCGCTTTAAAATAACTTTATTCAAACTCCAAGAATATTAGATATACTACTTTAAAACTTTTATTATAACTTTAACAAAATGATAACTACAAACGTCAAAATTAGATCAGCTGTATTTAATACAGCTGATCCATTGTTTGTCAACTTTCTATGTTAATATTCAGTTTCTATACATTTTCTGACGTCTAAACGTCACTAGACATAAAAATAAATATTGAAACAAGTGAAGGGACCAGGACTGTAAGCGTCGTTTCACATTATAAGCATTTAAACGTGCGAGGGTTAGAACGCACGACGGCAATCCAATGGTGGCTCATGTAATCATAATGGAGCCTTTCTCATTAGACGGTGGTTGGAACGTTCGGTGAAGTCGCCGTGTTTATGTCGTCCCTTGCTACAATAACAGACGGCAGCCTTTACGCACCCAGTAGCATAGGGGTAATATGTATCCTTTCATATGATACTGTCGTTCAGTTGCACGTAGGTAGTTTTCTTGGTTGTTACCAAGGTAGTTGCATGCAGGTAGTTGTACATTATTTTCATTTACACTGAGCGGCCGTGGGTAACGGCATAAACGCTGGCCTCATACGCCAGTAGACGTGGGTTCGATCCCTGCCAAAGACAAACCATTTTCATTTCCAATAATGACACGAGCCGTCTCACCGTGCCTCGGAGAGTACGTTAAGCCGTCGGTCCCCCTGGGCTAGTGTACATCGACACTAGTTACTTGAAACAGGGTTAAAGATGTAATTGGCGCTGGAACTATCCGAAAGGATCTCCCCGGCAAAAATGCCATACGATATTATTATTATTCATTTACACTTTGTGGCTGATTGAAGTAAGTGCATATATTTTATATTATGATGTCTCAGATTGATAGTGAACCAGTGTCTCAATAAGAGACCAACATCAATAAGAGACACAGAGAGTGTCTCAATAACATTAATTGAAGCGAGACATGTTCTTTGGGACAAAACAATAGAAATATATAAAGATAGAAACTGGACGAGAAATGCTTGGAATGGTGTATGCCGTGCACTTAACATTAAATTTGATGAATTAGGCGATAAAGAAAAAACACATTTGGTAAGTAAAGAAAAATTAATTATGTTACTGATAACAACGGTAATTAAAACTGCTTAAGTATATTATAATAAACCTTATTTTACATAGTTGCAATTAACGTTGAGTATAGAGGGTGTTCCATCAATATGTGTGAAATAAAAATATATAAATTGTATCTTTTTGCGTTCATAGGAAACCGAATTCATGGACACAATGAATTCGGTTCCTCTTATTTCTCTTTCTTCGACGATAAAGTAACCACAACGCTATATTTTGATTTCGCTCCATATAATATGACTATACCTTTTATTCTACAAAATTATATTCAGTTTTATAAGGTAAACGACTCGGTGAAGACTGGAGTAGGGCGGACGTCACTTTTTTTGTGTGAAATTATCTAAAAACAACATTTAAAACGAGGAAAACAACATTTAAAAACGAGTGGATGACGGGGATGGTCTTTTAAATTCTGTACATGAAAAACATAGATTGTAATGTTGTTCTGAAGCTATTTCCTTGTGGCATTTTTGTGATAAACTATTCTTAATGGGAAATAAGCCACAATTTAACTAAAAAAGGATTTTATTAACGTTTTGACGCCCAAATCGGATGTCGAAACGTTAATAAAATCATTTTTAGTAAAATTGTGGCTTATTTCCCATTTATAATAGTTTATTACATATATTGTATGAGCTAATTCGATGAGCTAATCCAAGATCCCACAAATAACTTTGTAGAACAACGATTATAAAAACAAATTAAGACTTTTAATTAAAAACATAAGAAATAATAATTGACAAAATAGAAATTGCAAATGAATTAAATACGCATTACAGTACATTAGGACAAAAGTATGGACAAAAAATACCCATTTGTAATAATACATCGTAAAGGGTCGTTTTCACGCTACGTCTTATTTTACGTTTTGTGTGTCATAAAAAACGTACGGCAAAACGTACCTTTTGTCCAGTGTATAATGTGGCGTGTAAACAGCAAAACGTACGTCTTGTAGAATCGAAAAAATTAAATCCGCTTATTAACAAAACGTACGTTGTTGTATGACACACAAAACGTACAGTTAACCATAGCGTGAAAACGATCCTTAATACGATATCTTCGTGCGACTCAATTAGTTCTTATTGTGTGAAAAGAACAAGTGCGTCAAAACTACCGCACGAGAAAATCCTCGCACGTTCAAAATTCTTATAATGTGAAACCGCCCTTATAGCTCAATGTTCCTATGTATTCAATAGGGTGGCGCTTACTGTATACTTCTATTTCATAAAAATATGTCTCAAATTAGCATGACAGTTAATTTGTTTAGCAGCAACATTAACTATTTTGACAGATTGTACAAATCATATTAAGATTGTTTTTTGATCTTCTTTTCATCATATTTTAATAATTATTATCTTATTCCCGACAAAGACAAATCAAAACACAAACATTTTAATTAAATTCAGTTACTAAAAACACCAATATATTTTTTTTACACTTTACTTGCGCTGATACATACGCAACTTGAAATATTTAGCAACTAACTTCATACTGTCGTGTGCGCGTAGTTCATAGATACAGCCGTTTTATAAAAATTTACTCTCAACAATTTTCCCAATCGCGCCTCTCTCTCTTGTCGTTTCCCCATTATTAAGGATCGTGATTTCTTCAAATATTCCTAACAATGTTTCTCCATTGGTCTCTATCTTCAGCTGCTCTAAGAGCTCCGCAGAATGAGTTTCCAGCTGAATTCTTTATTTGGTCGAACCATCTAGTTGGTGATCGTCATCTTGATCTTATGTGTGTGTGTGTGTGTGTCAGAGTGGTAGTTGGCTTCGGACATAATCCATTAGCCACAGATTTTTTTTATTTTAATTAATTTGTTAATTAATTAAGATTAAATACGAATTTGGGATTGTTTCAGGAAATCAATTAGTACATCAAGAACCTCTTTATCAGAAGTGCATAATAACGTACTAATACTAGTAGGAAACTGTACATTAAGTAAAATGAGCGAGTTTACTAAAACTGAAGTATTATTTTTATATTTAGTGCAAGAAAAAAATACGTGATTTAGGTCTCCATAAGAAGAATTATCACAGTCACAAAATGGAGTTCTATTGATACCTAATCTATATAAATGAGCCGGAAAGCATCCGTGATTAAATCTTAATCTGGTTATGGTAGTGGCATATGCCCTACTGATACTACACGAAGATATATGTGGAATAGTTCTTGGAAGGGTCGGGTGAATATCGGCATAATGATTGGTCGAAGTTGTTACAAAAGTAGTCCAAATGTTTTCCCAGTTTGTACGTACTTCTTTCTTTAATACACAAATTAAATCATGAATAGTAAAAACATTCTCTATCTGTTCAAAGCCACAAGCCTGTTTAGCAGCCATGTCCACAGTTTCATTTCCTTGGATACCAGTATGACTCTTAACCCATATCAAATTTATCTTTACATTTTTTAAGTATAACTGGTATAATAAACTTCTAATGCCTATGACTATTGGATTGTTATAATATTTTAATGCATGGTGCTCTAAAGATTGTAATACGGATTTAGAATCCGACATGATTACTGCACTATTAACTTGTTCACTGATGCACCATTTTAAAGCATACTCTATTGCTTTCGCTTCAGCTGTGAAGATTGAACAATAATGCGGTATTCGTCTTTGATACAAATAGTCAAAGCTCGGAACAAACACTGCATACTCAGTACCCGCTCCGCACATCGACCCATCTGTGTAAATGTGTGTTGATTTTTGGTACTGTGAAAGTATGGATTTTAGGAGAGTATGATTATAAATATTAAGATCACTATATTTTGGATATTAGACTGTAAACTTGGTTGCAGTGACCTTAAAATGCTGGTCAAAAAGTGGAAATTTTGGCATATTTATGATATCATTATTTAATTTAGATGTTTCGACAAATGCTGCTGCCAGCAATGGAGATTTTTTCTTAGACCAGTAAGGACTGATTAAATCTGAATTACTTAATTTGGAAATAGAGTGGTTTAAAAATGTATTATATGATTTATATTTTATAATTAATTTATTAGCTAAGAATTGCCTTCGTAAAAATAAAGGAGGCTCTTGTGCTTCAGCAAGAATTGCACTGCATGGAGATGATGCCATTGCACCAAGGCAAATTCTATTTGCTTTATATTGTATTTTATCTACTATTTTTAGATTAGAGCTAAATGCTGAGCCATAAAACACACTTCCATAGTCCATTACCGATCTTATATAACTTTTATAAAAAATGAGTGCGACTTTAGGGTCAGCACCCCATTTAATTCTAGTTACATATTTCAGCATATTAATACCTTTATCACATCTATTTTTTAAATAATGTATGTGTTTGGTCCATAGCAATTTTGTGTCTAGTACTATACCTAAATACTTGTAGTGGTTTACAATAGGGTAGTTAGTATTATTTACAGAGAGGGTTTGGTTAGTAGTACTTAATCTATGTCGTGTAAACCACATTACTGCAGATTTTTCTGGAGATATAGTTAGCCCCATATCTTGCAGCCAATTTATAGTCTGAGACATTGCATTTTTAATATTACTGAAACATTGTTGGTATGAACTATGGACAGTGTATATACAGATATCATCTGCATACTGTATTACTTTAATTTCATCATCTAAGATGCTATGCAGTTCTGCTGTATAGATATTAAATAAAATTGGTGAGAGCACAGACCCTTGTGGAAGCCTTGTGGAGAATCATAAATAACTCGAGGTCCATGTAATACATTTTTATGGTCCCTGATATATATTTTTCTGTTTTTAAATATTTCTATTATACTAACAGCACTATTTCTGTCCACACCTATGGAAATTAATTTACTATGAAGCAAATCCAAGACTACAGAGTCATATGCACCTTTGATATCTAAAAAGAAACAAGCAACATAATCATTCCTTGTAAACGCATTTTGAACGTCAGTCACTAATTGCACTACTGCATCTATTGTACCACGTCCTCTCTTATATCCATATTGTGAGAGTGGTAACAAGGAATAATATTCTGTATACCACTCAATCTTTGTTTTAACCATTCTTTCTAGAGTTTTTGTAAAACTAGAAAGTAGGGAAATTGGACGATAAGAAGTGACTAAATTTGGATCTTTTGAGGGCTTGACCTGTACACAGACTACTATTTCCTTCAGCTGTTTAACAAAGTCGCATTTCAACCACCAATTATTATATATGTCTAAAAGTATTATTTTAGCATTATTTGGTAAATGATTGATCATACTATATGTAAAGCTATCTAGTCCCGGAGCTGTATTTTTTGAAATTTTTATTGCAATATCTAATTCATCGTGAGTAAATGGACCACTAATTACATTACTTTTTTTTGGGACAATAATGTTTAGGTATTGCCTTTCGATCAGCTGAAGCGGGAGCATAGAAATTTAACAAGTTTTCAATCAAATCGAAGGAAAGAACAGTCTTTTTAAATTCAACTGAACAATTTTTTATAGCCTTCATATATGTCCAAATATCAGAGGCACTAGAATGCTTATTTAATTTACTTAAAAACTCTTTACAATTCTTCCGCTTTTTTTGATTAAAAGTAATTTAGCCTTAGCTTCAACGTTTTTATATTTTAAATAATTATCAGAATTTGAAAGAGTTTTATATTTAATTAAAGCATTTTTTCTCAAGCGGACTATATTTGAACACTCATCATCCCACCAAACTGGTTGTATTTTAGATGGAGTGAATGATTTCTTGATAGGCATCGAAAGATTAGCACTGTCAACAATAGCTGAAGACAAGATAGAAAATATTTGACTACTATTTCTGTTGTTCAAGTTATCAGCCGAGATTCTAAGTTTCTCTTGGATTATGTATGAAAATGATGCCCAATCCGATTTTTTATCATTCCATTTAGTTGAAGTGTTAATGTTAAAAACATTTGCACCACATTCGTATTGTATTATAATTGGTAGATGATCTGAACCTAAAGGTGAGTTAATTACTCTCCAATTTAATTTATCTACAATATCTGTAGATGTAATTGTAAGGTTAACAGCTGAGGGATTTTAATTTGGTTTGCTTATTCTAGTTGGAGTACCATCATTAATTACAACTAAATTTGCTGAATCTATGGCTTCAGTTAATATTTTTCCTTGCGAGGAATCTAGAACAGATCCCCAAAGGGTATGATGACAGTTGAAGTCCCCAGCAAAGATGGTTCGACCCTTATCAAATTGATTAAAAAGACAGTCCCAATCTTTTTGGAGAACTTTTTTATCTGGGGATTTATAGATTGAAAGTAGAGTTAAATTTAAATCTGTTAATTAGATTGCGCATACTTCAATATGGTCACTAAAATTTGCTTTTATATTCGTCATCTTGATCTTCTCTCGGGAACTTTTCCAGAAACAACTAATCTCTCCAAACTGTCGTCACCTCTGCGAACCACGTGACCAAAGAATTGCAGTATTCGTTGCAGACATATTGTGGACAGCCTTTTTTTAATCTTGAGTTGGATTAGAATGAAAACGTTTGTCCTATGAGCTGTCCGAGGTGTGCGCAGCATTCTTCTCCAGCACCACATCTCAAAGGCATCAATTTTTTAGCCCTCGCATGCGCGAAGAGCCTAAGTCTCTGCTCCTTATAGAAATATTGAGAATACAAGGGCATTCACCAGTCTCATCTTGATATTTTGAGAGATAGATCTGTTTTTCCAAACTTTAGTTAGGCGACTCATCGCATTTTTTGCCATACCAATACGTCTCCGAACTGCTTCACAGTTACCACCTTTAGTTATACTAGACCCGAGATAGACAAAGGTGTTTACTATCTGGTATTATTGTAACATGTTATTCAGTTGAATAGTGTCGAATCTATCGACCACCATTATTTTTGTCTTAGCTTTATTGATTTTTAGACCAACTTTATTGCTTTCGTACTCAATTCTTCGCAGGAGATCAAACATGTGTTCAAAAGTATAACTTCAAAAATCTAAACTATTGTGACAAAATATATGTTCTTATCAAATTTCACATTACTACCACTGGAAAAATTTTTATACTGGAAATACTGGAAAAAGAAGGGGCTAATTATTGTCATAATGAAAGGATACGGTGAACTGTAAGAAATTGAAAAAATAATTAAACGTAGATTAAGCATTTCTAGAAGTACTATACTCTGATTTTAAACCAGGAGGAGTAATTCAAAACCGCGCCATAAAGCTTGTTTGTAATTGGTCGAACCGCAAGCAGGTTTAATCCACTGTTATGAAATTTTTACACTATTGACATTTGTGAAACTGTGACACCATTGGAATTTCATAGGTTAATTAAGTTCTTCTTCTTCTTCTTCTTCTTCTACGGCACTAAAGCCCAAATTTAGCCTTGGCCTCCTTTATTTTTTGCCTCCACCCTTGCCTGTCTGTGGCTGGTCTTCTGCATACACGGACTCCTAAAAGGGCTTGTGCGTCGCTGTTTACTGTGTCTTCCCAACGCTTTCGTGGCTTCCCAATCGGTCTCGTTCCTTGCATTCTAGCATTCAGTGCTCGTTTTGGTAGCCTATCCTCTCCCATTCTTATCACATGTCCGGCCCACTGCAATCTTTGTATTCTAATGAAGTCTGACAGGGGCGTTTCCTTATAAAGTTGATAAAGCTCGTTGTTGTATCGACTTCTGAAAATTCCAGGTTAATTAAGTTACATCGGCGATTATTTGTGTTGTAAATACTAAAAAATAGTTGTTTTTAGAATTCTTTAGCGACGTATTAGTATAATATAATAACAAAAAAAGAAGATGTATTTGGTGACTTTTCTAGTGACTTTCTTGGGTGTGAATCTGTATTTTAGTTTACTCCTCCTGGTAATAAAACAAAACATAGATTCTTTTTAATTGAAATACATCACAAAAGTCACCAGAAATGCTCCAAAACACCGATAAAAGCAATTTGTTGCCTTTCTAGTATTTTAATTTGAATAATTTTTAAATTTTTTGTTTTAAATTAAAAATTCGTAATAAGAAAAATTAATTTTGTTCACCACGACATTTATTGTTTCCGCAGATAATAAGATAATCTGCTAAGAAATTTATTTTCTTTGTTTCTGTTTCCTTTAATGTCCTCGTTTTCGTACCGCACAGTAACGTGAATGTGAATAGGCAAGTGAAACGATGCGAATTTGCATTTTATCATTACCGGTTAAGGAAAAGTTTTATCAAAGGATTTCTTGCAACTTTAGTTTTAGATAAAATTTCTTTAGTCCTTTCTTTTTTTTGTTAACTAAGGAGATTAATAATTTTGTCGTCCTTGTATTCATTGTTAGTTAAAGCACAGTTTTGCTTGTATTGGGAATATCTATTCTTATAAAAGCCAAGGACGACAGATCAAGCGGAAACGCTGTTTTTTCCGGGATAATAAGGTATATCCTAAAACTTTTGTCAGTACGCCCTAAATTCATTAGCTTTAATTTTATCAAAAAAAAAAATACTATCAAGTTGCCTATAGAAACAAAAGCATGTTTACATCGTCTACTGTTAGTTAAGATTTATTTATTTTGAAGTTTTCGCTTTAAGATGTGGTATAAATTAGAAATAAGAAAAAGTATCTACAAGTGGGTTGGATGGATGCTCAAAGCTGAAATGTGCCAAATATTTCAGAACGAAAATAATTCACTCAGAACCATTTATAGAACAGTAATTGATTGCGTGCCGGGAATACCATGGCTGAATCTACCAAAATGTGGAAAACCACGTGTATTTACTACACAGCAGTCAGAGAGATAGAAACTAGAAAATTGGCTTGTCAATATAGATCTTCTGAGAGTAAAATATCGTTGGAATTGAAGAGGAATGGTCTTAAATATCAAAAGAGACGTAAGTGCTTCTAGCGCAAATCCTTCAGATCTAGCATCATACTATTACTCAAGAAATACACTAAACTAACTTCAAACACCAAATACCATTTGTTCCCAAAGTTTATCATTAAGGCTTGGAAGCCCAAGACGAAGCAAAATCAAGACGGCGAATTTATGAACAACTAAGAGAAATTGACCTGCATTTCGCCCAGGACTTCATGAAAGACATTTGAAGAATCGGAAGTTGAGTCAGGAAATTAAATTCGAAATTATTTATCCTCTGAGCTTTCTAAGTTGGAAAAATAAAGTAAAGCATAACAGAGAGGCGAAATACTCGACAAGGGAAATCTAAAAATGCATTTCACGTCCTGTCATTCACCGTGATAATAATTTTATCGAATTATTTCCCTTTATATCCACAAAAGTAAATAAAGTATAAACTAAAAGGAAAGAAAGGATTGTTTAGATTTGATTACAGTACAGCACCTTTGAGTACAGTA
Organism: Diabrotica virgifera virgifera; assembly: GCF_917563875.1. NCBI lineage: Eukaryota > Metazoa > Arthropoda > Insecta > Coleoptera > Chrysomelidae > Diabrotica > Diabrotica virgifera. The sequence goes on along the minus strand of NC_065449.1, from coordinate 62,381,824 downwards.
CAGTACAGGATAAATAATTTCGAATTTTACTTCCTGACTCAACTTTCGATTCATAGAGGGTGCCAGTAGCATCTTTGGTAATTATTTGGTAATTACCCGGAAAGGATGAAAGGATTTGATTTCAGTTCAGTACCTCTACCCAGGTGCTCCGATGAGAAAACGGCTATTCCGAAATACGTATAAGCACATAGTAGAGGTGCTGTACTGTAAACAAATCTAAACCATCCTTTCTTTTCTTTTAGTTTATACTTTATTCACTTTTGTGGATATAAAGGGAAATAATTCGCTAAAATTATTATCACGGTGAATGACAGGACGTGAAATGCATTTTTAGATTTCCTTTTTCGAGTATTTCGCCACTTTGTTATGCTTTATTTTTTCCAACTTAAAAAGCCCAGAGGATAAATAATTTCGAATTTTATTTCCTGAGTCAACTTTCGATTCATAGAGGGTGCTAGTAGCATCTTTGGTAATTATTTTGATAATTACCCGGAAAGGATGAAAGGATTTGATTTCAGTTCAGTGCCTCTACCCAGGTGCTCCGATGAGGAAACGGCTATTCCGAAATACGTATAAGCACATAGTAGAGGTGCTGTACTGTAATCAAATCTAAACCATCCTTTCTTTTCTTTTAATTTATACTTTATTCACTTTTGTGGATATAAAGGGAAATAATTCGATAAAATTTTTATCACGGTGAATGACAGGACGTGAAATGCATTTTTAGATTTCCTTTGTCGTGTATTTCTCCACTCTGTTATGCTTTATTTTTTCCAACTTAAAAAGCCCAGAGGATAAATAATTTCGAATTTTATTTCCTGACTCAACTTTCGATTCATAGATGGTGCTAGTAGCATCTTTGGTAATTATTTTGATTATTTCATTTATAGGAGATTCTGACCAATAGAATGCTACAGAAATCTGAATTAAATCGATAATTTTTGATAATCCCCCGTCGTTAAGTATATTACGTCAGATGCCCTTCGTTGCTACGAAAAAATACATTCAGTGACATTAATGACAATTAATGTTTTAAAAATTATAAAAGTGATGGTGATGACTTTCAATCGTCAAATACTTATAAAAACTGTGTGTTTAATGCTACTAATTTGTACTTACATACATAAATTGCAATAAAATTTTGGTTTTGAACAGTTTTATTTATGAAATAATCGCAACAAATTGCACTCGAACTCTGAAATTAATATAGAATTTTTGCTCTCGTGACACTTTGACATAATGTGACTCGCCTTCGGCTCGTGAAATTAAAACTGTCAAAGTGTCACTCGGGAAAAATTCAATAATTTCAGAGCTCTTGTGCAATTACTACTGATAATTACCCGGAAATGATGAAAGGATTTGATTTCAGTTCAGTGTCTCTACCCAGGTGCTCCGATGAGGAAACGGCTATTCCGAATAAGCGCATAGTATAGGTGCTGTACTGTAATCAAATATATACCATCCTTTTTTTCTTTTAGTTTATACTTTATTCACTTTTGTGGATATAAAGGGAAATAATTCGCTAAAATTATTATCACGGTGAATGACAGGACGTGAAATGCATTTTTAGATTTCCCTTGTCGAGTATTTCGCCACTCTGTTATGCCTTATTTTTTTCAACTTAAAAAGGTCAGAGGATAATTAATTTCGAATTTTATTTCCTGACTCAACTTTCGATTCGTAGATGGTGCTAGTAGCATCTTTGGTAATTATTTTGATAATTACTCGAAAAGGATGAAATGATTTGATTTCAGTTCAGTGCCTCTACCAAGGTGCTCCGATGAGGAAACGGCTATTCCGAAATACGTATAAGCACATAGCATAGGTGCTGTACTGTAATCAAATCTAAACCATCCTTTCTTTTCTTTTAGTTTTTTACATTCGAAGAAGTTGCGTCTAGTAGAGAAGAATGGACTAATTCAGATAATTTGATAGTATAGTTTAGAAGAATTATTAAGTTGTTATTTACGGTAACTAGTTAGTGTTTAATTAAATTTCTTCATTAAAAAAAATTCGATAAGTATTTTGTGCCAAAACTTTTATAGTCTAAGAGCTGGGAGCGGATTTTATGCGTGATAAGTAATATAGAAAAACTATACGTGGATATGTTGAATTAGTTGTGTGCATGACTTTCACTAACAGCCGGAAACCAGAGTGGGGGCCGAGGGTAGTTATAAGGGGTCAAAGTCGCGGTTTTTATTATTTTTTTTATGAAGCTCATGATCGAGATAGTGCACCAAAATTTGGGAATAAGTAGGTCATGACGTACCTAAGTAAAATCTCTAGGGGCGCAACACTTCTAAGCCGACAATGGGGTGGGGTAGGGGTGAATATAAAAAATATAAGGGGCTTCTTGCGACGTTCGTGATTGGGATAATGCACCAAAATTTGGGTATAAGTAGACCATGACATAAGTAAGTAAAATCCCCAGAGCCGGAAACCAGAGTGGGGGAAGAAGGTATTTATAAGGGGTCAAAGTCCCGTTTTTTATTATTTTTTTGTGACGGTCATGATCGAGATAATGCACCAAAATTTGTGAATAAGTAGGTCATGACGTAACTAAGTAAAATCTCCAGGAGTGGAACGCTGCGTGGTCGACAAAGGGGTGGGGAAGGGGTGAACATATAAAATATAAGGGGTTTTTGCGACGTTCGTTATTGAGATAGTGCACCAAAACTTGGCAATAAGTAGACCATGACATAACTAAGTAATATCCCCAGAGGCAAAAACCAGAGTGGCGGATGAGGGTAGTTATAAGGGGTAATATTCGCGGTTTTTATAATTTTCTTTTTGTGGCGCTCATGATGGAGATAGTGCACCAAAATTTGGGAGTAAGTAGGTCATGACGTATCTAAGCAAAATCTCCAGGGGCGGAACGCTGCTTGGTGTACAAAGGGGTGGTAGGCAGGGGTGAATATAAATATATATGGAAGTCTTTTTGCTGTTCGCGATCGAGATAGTGCACCAAAATTTGGGAATAAGTGGATCATGACATAACTAAGTAAAATCTCCAGGGGCGGAACGCTGCGTGGGGGACAAATGTTGTGCCAGGTCACAAAAAAATAATACCCACTGCAATTTTGACCCCTTAAAACTACCCTCATACTCAACTCTGGTTTCCGGATCTGAAGATTTTACTTAGCTAAGTCATGGTCTACTTATTACCAAATTTTGGTGCACTATCTCAATCTAGAACGTCGCACAAAACACCTTATATTTTTTATATTCACACCTACCCCCACCCCTTTATTGGCCACGCAGCGTTCCACCCCTGGAGATTATACTTATTTACCTCATGATCTACTTATTCCCAAATTTTGGTGCACTACCTCGATCATGAGCGTCACAAAAAAATAATAAAAACGGCGATTTTGACCCCTTACAGCTACCCTCGTCCCCCACCTCCGGTTTCCGGCTCTGAAGATTTTACTTAGTTATGTTATGGTCTATATATTCCCAAATTTTGGTGCACTTTCTCTCTCACGAACATCGCAAAAAACCCCTTATATTTTTTGTATTCACCCCCGCCCCATACCTTTGTCGGCCACGCAGCATGCCACCCCTGGAGATTTTACTTAGTTACGTCATGACCTACTTATTCCCAAATTTTGGTGCACTATCTCGATCATAAGCGTCACAAAAAAAATAATAATAACGGCGAATTTGACCCCTTATAACTACCCTCGTCCCCCACTCTGGTTTCCGGCTCTGGGGATTTTACTTAGTAATGTCATGGTCTACTTATTCCCAAATTTTGGTCCACTCTCCCAATAACGAACGTCGCAAAAAACCCTTTATATTTGTTATATTCACCTCTACCCCCACCCCTTTGTCGGCCACGCAGCGTTCCGCCCCTAGAGATTTTACTTAGTTACGTCATGACCTACTTATTCCCAAATTTTGGTGCACTATCTCGATCATGAGCGTCACAAAAAAAATAATAAAAACCGCGAATTTGACCCCTTATAAATACCCTCGGCCCCCACTCTGGTTTTCGGCTGTTGGTGAAAGTCATGTACGCGACTAATTCAACATATCCCCGTATAGTTTTTCCATATTACTTATCACGCACAAAATCCGCTTCTATCTCTCCGACTATTAGGACATATGTTAACTACCGGTAATTTTATTATTCTAATTCAGGCAGTAAAGGCATATCCAGGAGCAGACGTATCCTCTGATCACAGTCTTCTTATTGCTAGGTTTCAACTTCAACTAAAAAAGACCCAAAAAAGCCGCAACAACAATAAACTTAACATACAGAAACTAAAGTCAGAAGAAACAAAAGAAAATCTGAAACACGAAATCAACACAAATCTAGACAGAAACCCAGGAAATAATTGCAACGTAGAACAGCAGTGGCAATTCTTCAAAACCTCTATATTAGAACCAAGTAAGAAAGTACTTACTACATCCAAATGTAAGAAAGAAGAATGGATGACGGAGGAAATTCTAGACTTGATGAATGAAAGAAGAAAAAACAAAACCATTAATAAGACTCGCTATAAACAGCTTCAAAACCAAATAAGAAGAAAAATTAGGGAGGCTAAAGAAACCTACTTCTCTGAAAAATGTAAAGAAATAGAAGAACTGAAAAACACATATGACAACTTCAACCTACATAAAAAAGTCAAAGAACTAGCCGGAATAGGAAATAGAAGAACCTCAAATATATTGCTCGACAAAAATGGAAATATTATAATGGAGACAAAACGAAAACTACGACGATGGAAAGAGTATATCGAGGATCTATTTCATGACCAGAGAGAAGCTAGTACATCCGTAGATAGCCAAACGGGAGATGTAGGCCCAGAGATAACCAAATCAGAGGTTAGTCAGGCAATAAACTCTATGAAAACCAATAAATCTGCTGGTCCAGATGAATTGCCTAGCGAGCTGATAAAGTTGGTCAACGAGAAAAACCTGGACATAATAGTAGAACTGTTCAACGCTATCTATACTACTGGAATCATCCCTAGAGAAATGTTGACATCAGCCTTTGTGTGTTTGCCAAAGAAGGTGAATGCAAAAGAATGCAGTGACTACCGAACCATAAGCTTAATGTCACATACCTTGAAAATTCTATTGAAAATTATCCACGCCAGAATACACTCTAAACTGGAGCTGGATATTAGTGACACTCAATATGGGTTCCGCAATGGTATGGGTACCAGAGAGGCATTATTCTCCTTCAACGTGCTGACACAGAGATGTTTGGATGTTAACCATCCTCTTTACGTCTGTTTTATAGACTACAATAAGGCGTTTGATAAAGTAAAACATGATCGACTCATGGAAATCCTAAAAAATAAAAACCTAGATGAAAGAGATTTAAGACTAATAACACACCTCTATTACAATCAGCGAGCAATAGTAAGAATTGAAAAAGAAACATCTGAAGAAATGGAAATAAAGAGAGGAGTCAGGCAAGGCTGCATACTATCACCTCTATTATTTAACGCTTATTCTGAAGAGGTAATGCGAGAAACTCTGGAAGATGAAACAGTCGGCATAAGAGTAAATGGAGTCTTAGTTAACAACATCAGATATGCAGATGATACAGTAATAATAGCCGATAGTTTACAAGACCTGCAAAGACTCATGAGTAAAATAGTAAGGTGTAGTAGGGAGTACGGACTCTCTCTCAATATCAAAAAGACGAAGTTTATGAAAATTAGTAAAAACAACCATAATACTAACGAAATCTTGATAGTAGAGGGCCAGCAGATCGAAAGAGTAAAAAAGTACACTTACCTAGGAACACTTATAACAGAAAATAATGACTACACTGCAGAAATAAAAGTCAGAATCGAAAAAGCACGTTCTAATTTTATAAAAATGAAAAAGGTCCTATGTAGCAAAGATTTAACATTAGCTCTTAAAGTACGCCTAACAAAATGTTACGTCTACAGTGTTCTATACTATGGAGTGGAATCATGGACGTTAAATGTAGAGACAATGAGACGACTTAACGCCTTTGAAATGTGGACCTATAGAAAAATTATGAGGGTTTCCTGTGTAGATAGAGTTACAAACAATGAAGTACTGAGAAGAATAGGTAAAGAAAAGGAAGTTGAACTTACAATTAAAGAAAAGAAGCTACAGTATCTCGGACATGTGATGCGGGGCGAGAAGTATGGTATCCTACGACTCATAATGCAGGGAAAGATAGATGGCAGAAGAAGCATCGGAAGAAGACGAATTTCATGGTTGAAGAACCTGAGAGAGTGGTTTGGATGCAGCTCGAAACAACTATTTAGAGCTACTGCCTCAAAAATTAAAATAGCTATGATGATTGCCAACCTCCGTAGCGGAGATGGCACCTGAAGAAGAAGAAGAATTTTATTATTTGAAATATTTTACACTCAAAGGTACCAAACATTGGCTCCAAAATCTGGTTTTCACGCACTACTGTCTGCACAGAAGTAAAATATTACAAATTTCATCCATACCAAATACAATTGGTTTAGTAAACAATTGGATGATCCAGACGGGAGATTACAGTTTTGTGGGACTATGACTGATCTATGAAAATGTGATCTATGAAAATGTGATCTATGGCCGATTTATTTTTTCTGAATCCGGCTTGGTATTGCCCTATGAGCTTTTCTATAAAAGGTGTTAGGTATTAAGTAGGGAGATAATTCTATAATTAAAGCACTTGGTTTTCTCTCCCTTTTTATGAATGGGGATTATTACACGTTGGTGTCATTTTGTTGGTATTTTATGTTCGTTCCATATAAGCATTTGTTTAATTGTATGTGTAAAGTGTCTCCTCCTTATAACTGAACATGAACATATTTAAATGAAACCCTCAAGGTTACTTGCACCGCATTAATGAACGTTTGTCGTGTCTTTTCCTCGCGGTTGCAGATAAATGGGTTCTACTCTACTTGAGGAATTCGGCCCGTCTATGGTCGGAGCCTACAGCTTTTGCATTCTTTAAATTGTTAATTGCTGCAATGTTTCTTCTATGTTTGCTTCCTCTACTGGTAGGTCTACCCAAAGATATAATATCTTTCTCATGTTCTTCCTCTTAGTAATTTTTTAAAATATTTAGAGCAGCTCTTCTTCGTTGATTATATTAATTTACTATTATTTTTCTTGAGTACAGACATGCAGTTAGGTTTGAAGCCTCTCTTTTCGTTTCTCACCGATTTGTAAAATGAACGATAATTTTGTTAGAATATACAACCTAAAAGTAGATGTTATTCTATAGTTATGATTTTTGTATTGACAGTATAGACTTCTGAAGTAATGTGAAGAAAAAAAAAATAGAAAATAAAAAATGTCAGTCAAGTTTAAGTAAATTTTTCTATTGTCCTGTTAGTGGAGTCAATGAAGGTTTTCACCTCCGATTTCGTTGAACCTCCATCGATTTTCGTGAAAATTGGTAAGTATGTAGAGGATACCTCAAGAAACAAAGGTGACATGGTGCCAACTTGCGCTTTTTCCCTGGGGGGGGGGGGATGCCACCCCTTCTCGGGGGTGGAAATTATTTTTTGTTAAAAATAATACTACTAATTGATAGAGGGACAAATTATAATTAAAATTTTTTATATAAAGTTATTCCAATAAATCAATAGTTTTTGAGTTATTAATGATCAAAAGTATTGATTTTTCCTGAAAAAATCCATGTTTTAACGCAGTTTTTCATAAATAACTCAAAAACCATAAGTTTCTTCAAAAAAGTTGTTATTACCAAAATCGAAGATAATATAAAAATAAATGAGCTCCTTATTCGAAAAATCCCTTATTACATATACAAAGTGAGTTATATGCAATGGAATGTATATTTTTTTTCCGCGAGTACTCAAATCTTAGTATTCAAGCTTAAATAACAGGAAAACGATGCACTTTGTTAAATATAGATACTAAACATTTTAATAGAGTACTAATAATAATAATATCGTATGGCATTTTTGCCGGGGAGATCCTTTCGGATAGTTCCAGCGCCAATTACATCTTTAACCCTGTTTTAAGTAGGTAACTAGTGTCGATGTACACTAGCCCAGGGGGACCGACGGCTTAACGTACTCTCCGAGGCACGGTGAGACGGCTCGTGTCATTATTGGAAATGAAAATGGTTTGTCTTTGGCAGGGATCGAACCCACGTCTACTGGCGTATGAGGCCAGCGTTTATGCCGTTACCCACGGCCGCTCAATAGAGTACTTAAAGGTAACTATCAAAAAGCTATATAAGAAGTCGATAGCATCAAAATTAAGCAAGTTATGGTGGAAATAAGAGGACCCTTTCAGATTTTTTAGGGAAGAATGAAAAATGAAACATACGTCATTTCCACAAAAATTAAAATTTATAGTAACCCATTAAAAACTTTATTTATTTTAACATTAGTAATAACTTCAACAATTTTGACCGGTTTAGAATGCATATTTTTGAAAAAAAAAATACGATAAAAAAATTAGAACTTTTCAAACTTTCGTGAATTTCATTTTCTTTTGATAATAACTCCAAAAATACTCGATATACGTAAAAAATGGTAGAGAACAAAATTTTAGTTTTAACTTTATTTAAGCTTTTTATTTTTTTAGTATTTTTTGACGACAAAAAATAACCGAGATAGAAACATTTAAAACCTAAATTTACTGCGAGAACCATGTAAGCGAGGTGCTTTCACCTTGAAAAAAAAAAAAAATAAGAATTTAGAAAATTATGTTTATTACAGTGTTATAGACCTTTTACTTAGCTTTTTAATGGCTTTTGGACAAATCTCATATTTCAAAAATTAACGGAGTTATTTTAAAAAAAACCAATAACATTTTCTTTGAACAAATTTTGTAGCGGAGATTTTGTATGTATACAGGTTGTGGGAAGTCCAATTAGTCGTTTGTTGTAGGAGATACGAAAAAAGTTTATTTAGGTGAGATTGGGGCATAGATAATATCAGAATTTAAATACATTTCCAAATATACAGGGCCAACCATATTGACAGGGTGAAACAAAATTATCTTTTGTTTAATGGAACACCTTATATATTTTTACATTTTTGGATTCTCTTATATGTTTTATTTCTTAAAATATCAGGTTTTGTGATATTATACGAAGTAGTTTAAAAGATAATTACGTTTTTTTTCAAATTTCATAGCAATATTCACCCCCTGTATAATTGTAGTGATTTGACATCAGAAAATCAATTTATGTTCAAGTGATTTTTAATATAGTCTGTTATTGTTAAAAATTATTAATCTAGCAAAACGCTTAATTTTAGCTAATACAGGGTTGGTCGAAACTGAATGAGTGTTCTCTCAAAGTTTAAGAGTATGAGTTTTCTCAAACGGAGCAGCCTGTAATGTCTGTAATGAGCATTGTAATGAAATGCTATTGTATGGCACTTTATTATTTCCCACCCTGCCAGTGAGAACTGAATTTATTTTTGAAATCCCTAACTTTATGTCTTTAATTATTTTAAATATTGTAAACGATTAAAAAACAATCAAATTAAATTGAAATGAATAACCAGTGTATATCTTCCACATTTACTTCATATTTAACGTAGCTTGTACCATAACATTGCACAGATTATTATCGCTGTATAGCAACATATACCATGAATATGAGTTTATACTTGAGAAATGTCCTATATCCAGTCTCACAAAAAAAGGGATTCCTTAAACATAATATATATGCAGACAAAATCAGCCAAAGTGATTTGGGATATTTAATTAAAGGCCGTACCAAGTTGGTTTTGTTGAATATAGCATGAAAGCACGACGATACTTTAGTGATAAGCGTATTTTTCGTAGTAGCTATAGTATGTTGTTTTATATTATGTATTACCTATATTAAATTAGTTTTAGTATGTTTCGTTTATCTAAAAAAATGTAAAATAAACAAAAATTCTGTTTTTCTTGTAGTTGTTTTTTCGTATAGATATTGTTTTATATTGTAGTAAATTGAATTTAGTTTTAGTATGTTCCATTGTTTGTAGAATTATATTTAATTAAATTTGCTTTAATTACTAAAATAAATAAATTTTCAATTATATTTTATGTATTTGTGGAAAAGGAAACCTAGCATTAGCGGCCACATTTCTATAACGGCCAATTGTTTTCTATTTTTAGTGGCCGTTATTGTCAGGTTTTACTGTACCAATAATATTTTATTAAATTATGAAATAATATTTAAATAAAAAATTTATAAACTTGATAAAAGGAAGTTTGCTTAGAATTTACTCCTCTATCTAATTATGGGGTTATTTTTAATAAAATAGTGTTCACTCATGATAAGGGGTAATATGCACCCCCAGGATAAAAGCGCAAGTTAGTACCACATCATTTTTGTTTCTTGAGGTATCCTCTAACTACTTACCAATTTTCATGAAAATTGATGGAGGTTCAACGTAATCAGGGGTGAAAACCTTCAGTGACTGCCTTTTTGGGAATATAAAAGAATAATTTTTTTCGTGATTGTCGATTTGCTAATTTTCTGATTTTTGGTTGCTATAAGGTTTGAAAAATTAATAAAAATTATAAATCATGCACATAAATGTAAAAAACTATTTATTTTACTTAATTAAACGAAATTGCTTGAGCCAGAATGCTGAAATCTGCATTTTTATAATTAAAAAAAAAAGGTGGATTTCACCCCTAAAATGCAGAAAGCGCAACTTGGTGCCGTATCACTTTTGTTTTTTGAGGTATTCTCTAACTAATCGACAATTTTCATGAAAATCGATGAAGGTTCAAAGAAATCTTGGGTGAAAACATTCAGTGACTACACTTTCAGAAATATAGAAGAATAAGGTTTTCGTGATTTTCGACTTGTTAATTTTCGGATTTTTAGTTGCTATAAGGTTTGAAAAATTAAAAAAAATGTAATTCATGCACATAAATATAAAAAAAATATTTATTTTTCTTAATTAAACGAGATTACTTGTGCCATAATGCGGAAATCTGCATTTTTTACAATTTAAAAAGTAGGGGTGTATTGCACCCCTAAAATGCAAAAGCGCAAGTTTATGCTATATATCTTTTATTCCTTGAGGTATCCTCTAACTACTTACCGATTTTCATGAAAATCGATAAGGTTCAACGAAATAGGAAGTGGAAACTTACAGTGACTGCACTTTCAGAAATCTAAAAAATAATTTTTAAAAAAGGGGTGTATTTTACCCCTAAAATGCAAAAGCGCTAGTTGGCACTATGTCAGCTTTGTTCCTTGAGGAATTCTTTAACCACTCACCAATTTTTGTGAAAATCGATGGAGGTTCAACGAAATCTGAGGTAATAACTCATATCCACCTTCATTGACTCCACTGTGTAATTTCAGAAATTATAGTCGTTGATGGTCAGTTCACCTATCTTAATTTATAATATATTTAACTTTTGTCTACTCCTTACATTCTTTCATATTGCTGTTATACGTATTTCTCGTGCTCCCTAATTAGTTTTCTTTACTTTCTGTTGTTTTTTGTTGGAGCATATTATTTCGCTTTTTCTGTCTTTCTTATAGTTCTTCTTGGCATTCTGTATCTCTATCAAATCATTTTCTTGTTCCCGTCCTGCTATTTCCTATTATTAGTTCTGTTGTCTCAGTATTTCACGATTCCATATAGTTTACCTTACATCACAGAACGTTATCGTATGCTGATTTTAAAATATACAAGTGTTCAGTAGTTAAAATAAAAATATTTATTAATTGATTAATATAAGGAAATTCCCGACATTTTATTTTCCTTTTCTTAATCGCAGATTAAATATTTGAACACATTTTTGCTTATTTAATTTCATGCCAAAGCAGACCTAAAAAGTAAACAAGCTCTCCGTGTACATATCGACCGTTTAATTAAAACACAAAAGTGGGTGTGGAATTTCCTCATTATAATGAAAATCCTTGGGACAATAATTTAGAATTTTTAATTTTCCCAATTAAACTAAAGACTCGTTCGCTATTAATAATTAGTGTGCATACGACAAGTAGAATGGTTAAAATTTGAATTGTGCGCTTATTACTGATTGATTTAATTCGGTGAGTTCATAATTTAATAATTATGCAATGTAATTAACCTAGGAAATGAAGCACTAAGCCTACCAATTTTCCATTTTCCGCAGATTGGGGAAAGTATCAGGAAAGTTTGTGAACAAAATTCATGCTGGTATAATTACAATTTTATTGACGATGTAGATAACGACGATGGTTATTGAACTACCTGGTGCACAGAGTGGACCTCGTCTCGTGGAGTTTTACGTTATTTTCATTTGAAATTAGTGGGCAGTCATTACTCTGGGGATTTTAAGGTCGCTGAACACGAACATAACCACAATGGTTCTTATGTTGAGTATACGAATTTAACGTTTTGCAGTTGCAAAAAACGATAGCGACAGCTCACTTGCATGTAGAAAGAATGGCTTGGTTTGCAATGTAGGATATAAAAATTGTGCTGGGTTCAATTGCATAAATATGAAGAAAATCAATTATCAGATACAGAATATGAGGAAGAAATAAATTTGAATGTGACGAATATTGGGTAATCATCTTTTTTTTACCTAAAAAATGTTGTTTCTGTTGTTCTCCAAGCCTATTTATTAGAAACCTATTCTAAGGATAATTTAGCAGTACGACGACCCATAAAATATCGCGATTTTTTACTGTTCCCAATTGATAATGAATCTTCTTTTAGAACTTCCATATTTGCACAAAGCAAAATTTGCACATTAATTATTTAGTGACAATAGTAACTTAATTTTCCGATCCTATATGTCGTCCAAATTAACGTCTGCAGTCTCACCATAAATTGAGTTAAAAATGTTATAATAATGACGCTTGCAGAAACTTTTCAACTATTCATTTAGAATAGAATAGAAATATGCTTTATTGTCACTGAAAATTTTTACAATTTTATGGACAAAGCTTACATACAGCCAAAAGAAAAATATTATCAACAAGAAATAAAAAATAACAACTACAATTCAATAAAATTAGATAAATGGTCAATATACAGTAAATAAGATATAAAACCAAAGACAAAAACAATTAATTGCAAAATTTATATACATTGCAAATTGAAAATTGAACATAGTTACAACAAATAAAATGCAACATTAGGAATTGACAGATTAAGCTACTGCGTATGAAACCCAATTTTCCTAGTTATTCATTAAGAAATTCTTCTATTGAATAATATGGTCTTTCAGATAGATAGGCTTTTGTCAGTTTACGGAATTTTGGGAAATATGTTGCAGATTTAAGTTGTAAAGGCAGATGGTTGTAAAGTTTTTTTGCGAAATATAATATAGATTCCTTTACTAACTCAGTGCATGGGATCGGTAAATAAATATCAAAGATTGAATTTCTGGTGGAGTAAAGATGATTGGGCCTTGCTGGAAAGGCATGAAGGTGTTTACGAATTAAACAAACCGTTTCTAGAATATATAAAGATGGAAGTGTTAAAACTCCTTGATTTCTGAAGTAACTTCTGCAATGTGTAGATCTTCTGAGACCAAACAGATACCTTATTGCTCTTTTTGCAATTTAAAAATAACATCAAATTGAGCAGCTGTATTTGAACCCCAAAAAGGAAGACCATATCGAAGATGAGACTCGAGTAATGAAAAATATGTTATTTTAGAAGATGCTAAATTGAGTTCCCTTGAGATAGATCTTATTGCAAAGCAAGCTGAGGCGTGTTTCTTACTTAACGAATCGATATGAAGGGACCATTTGAGGTTGCTGTCTAAAAAAATACCAAGAAATTTTACAGAATCAACATTACTGATCTGACTGTTATTAAGAGGCAAAGGTTGAAGGGCTCCTTTATAGGATAATGCTACTGTTTTATATACATTAAAAGAGAATAAATTAGAGTCAGACTAGGTCTTTATCGTCAGTAGATCCGAAGTTATAGTTTCATGAAGAGATGCTATAGTTGAGTTGCTCCAAGTGATACTGGTATCATCAGCAAAAAGAAAAATTTTTCCATCGATTTTTAAATTAGTGATGTCATTTATAAAGATAAGAAACAGAAGAGGACCCAATACTGAAACTTGCGGTGCTCCACATACAATGTTTTTGAGACTAGAGTCATATCATTTGCTCTAACTAGTTGTTTCCTATTATTCAAGTACGATTGGAACCAATTAAAAGAAATACCTCTAATTCCATAGAAATTTAGTTTTTTAATCAAGATGTCGTGACTTACACAATCAAAAGCTTTGGCATAGTCACAGAAAACAGTGGCAGTATAAAAATTTTTGTTTAGTGTTTGATAAACCTCATGTAGTACAGAAAACATGGCATCAGTGATACATTTATTAGTTAAAAAGCCGAATTGATTTTGAGATAAAATGTTGTTATCAACGTTAAAAGACATATGTCGAGTTTTAATGAGTCTCTCAATAATTTTGGAGAGTCCGGTAGTAAGGCAATAGGTCTATAGTTGCAGGCATTAGATTTTTCGCCACCCTTATGAAGAGGAATAATAATGGCTGTCTTTAGGCACTCTGGAAATTTACCTTTTTCAAAGGAATCATTAATTAGTGAGACGAGGATTTCCAACACATTTTCTGTGAGATTAGAGAAAATTTTTATAGATAGTCCATCAGTACTACAGCTACAGGATGATTTGCTTTTGATACTATTGATTGTTTGGGTCAGTTCAGAGTTATCGACTGGTTTTAAAAAAAATGAATTCGAGGCCTTTCTTGAATTAGGGAGATAGAAAATGGGATCTTTTTGCGGCAAAATAGTTGATGTTATATTTTTACTGACATTAACGAAGTAATCGTTTAGACTCTCAGGATTTGGAAGGGAAAATGATTGAGCTGTGTGAGTTTTATTTCGAAGATCGTTTATTATAGACCAGGTTTCTTTTGCAACACTTTTAGTGCTTCCCAGACGATTTTGATTAGAGGCTTTTTTAGCTGATTTGACAAGTTTTAGATATGTTGTCCTGTACTTCGTGATATATTCAGTGACAGAAACATTGGTAGTAAATTTCTTGATGTATAGAAGTGAACGCATATTCTTGGCTGATATGCGGATATGATGCTGCAAAATTTTCCATTTTCCTACTTCTTGCTACCTCGAGTCCATTTTAATTAAATGCACCTTCTTCAAGATTCTCTTTTAACTAACTTTTATTTTTTTATATAACACCGTTAATTTCAGTTTTTACAAACCCATGTTTTTCGGCAAGTTTTCAGGAATTTAAACTATGTTTTTCACTTACGGCGATTATATTTATTTTGTCTCTAAAAGGCCGGTCGTCCATTGGAAGCGTAGTCGCGCGACTCGTAGGTAGCGCGTATACGTCCGTGTAAGTGCGATCATGCGACTGAGCGACTGGTATCATCCACTGCAGGCGACTGTATACTACTTAGTTCGCGACTGTCAAACTGACTGTCATCTTCAAAAGAAAGTGTATTTTTGTGAATAGCGTATAAAATATAGATAGAAAGCATAGTTTGAAAGGAAGAATTTATTACACAAATATACTTCGTCTAATTTACTAACCGTTGCACGTCATCCACGTCATAGCCTGTGGCGTCGCATGATACCAACACGAAATATTTAGGCGGTAGGTGTGTTCTTTTTTAGAATCACTTTGTCGAGTACACTGGAATTACAGCCACTAGACATATTTTAATATATACACGTAGAAATAATATTTGAAGATTTCTATTAATGTTAACCTAAAGAAATACACAATAATATGTTTCATTTAATTTGTATAAATGGATTATAAAGCGTTTTTATGAAGCACATTTGTTAGGAACACACTGTAACTGTAATCGAACGAAGGTGACATTTTAGAATAAATTGGTAACATTTATTTGACAGTTGCGGTGATGACACTTCATATTTGTTGATATTCTTTACTATAAGTATCTGCTTTATTATATTTACTGTTTTTATTATTTACTTTACCATAAAAAGATCCTCTACTATACGCTGTGAGCTCGTATGTAGAGGGGATATTTACAAATTCGCGAGCGCCAGTAGTGGCAAGTCTGTAAACGTTTACTGGAAATTTGACATAAATGTCAAAGTGATTAATTTAAAATTAAAATTAAAAACATTAATTATAAAAAATATTAGTTGGTCAAAGCTGTGGTATATATTTTACCTTAAATATACTTACGTTTTAAATACTGAATTTAAGCTTTTCTAATGTTCAGTAATATGTAATTATAATTTAATCTAAAAATCTTAGCGCCATCTACACGATAATTGTGAAAGTATCCGAAGTAAGAAATTATATTTTATCAATAGAACGTCAAAATGATTAGCAAAATCTTAAAAAAATCGATTACAATTGAATTACTTTTTTGCGTTGTAAATGTTAAGCGATAACAAATAATAAATTTAAAAATTACCGGTGAAAGTTGAATTAGTAATCCGCTAGGAGCGCCACCAGCGAAGCTCAGAGCGAATAAAAATATAAATTTCACCTAGTTTTATCACGACTTGGAATAATAGAGGTATCTGACAACTTTTTAGTTGGTATTGTAGACATATACAAAGAAACCTACCGGCTTCATGCCAAGTGCCAACAATGCAGTGCAGAAACACTTGCACTGCAAATCCTAAAAGATTATAACTTAATTCTTGTTCTCCATTTCTTAAGTTTTTACCTATTTACATTGAATATTAATTTGTTTTGTTGTATAATCCACGTTTACAATAATTATGTGATCTATTTAATTTAAAATTGATTCAGGATTTTTTTATATTTTGGCAACTATGTCAACTTAGATCTCTGGCGTAGATAATGACGTGCAACGGTAAGTAAATTAGACGGTTATTAACAACTTTAAAAAGGTTGGCACCTTTGTACAATGGCCTCCCCTTTAACGGGAATCGCCTGTTCCATATATTGTTGTCGATTCAAATTTACACGAAATATTTACTATTAGTCTAGTAAAATAAAATTACACTACATGTAAATCAAAATGTAAATTCGTACAGGTTGAAACAAATTTTATATCAAAGTTTAGGTGGGTACAAAAGATATTTTCAAGAAAGTATCCAAATCATACAAGGGGATCATTGTTGAAATAATTAAAAAGGGATCATTTTTGCAATAAAATTACTTTTTTAACGGCTGAGGTCATTCAATTACTAATGAAGGTCTATATGATTGTTTTCTGCAAATTTGAAGGATAAATCTTTCGCATAAGACTTACTAAAATAAATTTGACCC
Source organism: Diabrotica virgifera virgifera (assembly GCF_917563875.1). Classification (NCBI taxonomy): domain Eukaryota; kingdom Metazoa; phylum Arthropoda; class Insecta; order Coleoptera; family Chrysomelidae; genus Diabrotica; species Diabrotica virgifera. The sequence goes on along the minus strand of NC_065449.1, from coordinate 62,364,662 downwards.
CCTATTTATTAAATAATTATACATAAAACTTTAAAAACAGATTTGTAAAAAATTATTTTTAGCGTTTTAAATAAGCACTATAAAATATCTTATTTTACAGGACAAGTTGCGCTATGTTATTAGTATTAATTAAAAAAAAATTGGTCCAAAAATATTTAACATTTTTTGAGATATTGAATTTGTTTAGTAAATGGTACTCTATTTTCAATTGCATAAACGCGGTTGTTGCCAAAGAAATATTCACCTGTATTAAATCTTATTATTTTTATTTTTATGTATGTTTTCGACAAGTGTATTGATAGATTCAAATTTCAATTACACTTCCCCCTAAAATGGCATTTTAAAATTATTCAAATTTGTTTATAATTTGTTTTTTTAATAACGTCGCGGAGATTAAATATTTTGAAATGCCGTTTCGATAATTGCGTTTCTGGGAATTTTTGAATTTTTCACTAATTAACAAATTTTTTTGTTTTTTTCTTTTTCTTTTTTTTTTCTTTGAGTTATATTACTATGGGCCCTTTTAGGGTTGAGTTTCATTAAGAATGTCGAATCTCTAAGTTGCAGATTTTAGACCTAAAAATATTAAGATTTAACTAAAATCACTTATATAAAATATGGCTACTTACTGAGTTACAGGGTGTTTTATTTAAAAATTTAAAAATTATTTTTACCAAGTACTTTCAAACTATTTGACGTATCCTTATCATACGTGGCAGAAAGTGTGGGTAATATACAGTCTACCAAACTGCGGTAAATAAAAGTTTCTAGCTACTACCAGAGGCGTACGACAGGGGATAGTTAATGGTTGACCCTTCCCAAATTCTACGCCACTGAGGGAATTACTATTTTAGCGAAATTTTTCGATTCTCCAATACTTTATATGTAAATAATATACTCTTTACTGGTAACGATTAAGTCATTAGTTTTCGAGATATTGGACGTTAAAAATGAAACGGCATATTTATTTCGATTCATTCATTCATTCATTCATTTTAAACTTACAATATCTCTCAAACTGATGACTTTATCGATACTAATAAAGTTATTTACATATAAAGTATTGGAGAATCAAAAAATTTCGCTAAAATAGTAATTCACTCAGTGGCGTAGAATTTGGGAAGGGTCAATCATCCACTATTCCCTGTCGTACGCCTCTGGCACTAGCTAGAAACGTTTATTAATCACAATTTAGTAGGGTGTATAATAGCAACACTTTCTGACAAGTATAATAAGGATATGTCAAATAGTTTTAAAGTACTTGGTAAAAATAATTTTTAAATTTTTAAATAAAACACCCTGTAACTCAGTAAGTAGCCACATTTTATTCATGAGATTTTAGTTAAATCTTAACATTTTTAGGTCTAGAATCTACAACTCAGAGATTCGACATTCTTAATAAAATTTAACCCTAAATGGGCCCGTAGTAATATAACTCCAAGAAAAAAAAAAAAAGAAGAAAAAACGACAAAAAATTTTTGTTAATTAGTAAAAAATTCCCAGGAACCCAATTATCGAAACGGCATTTCAAAATACTTAGTCCCCGCGATGTTATTAAAAAAAAACAAATTAATTATAAACAAATTTGAATAATTTTCAAATGCCTTTTTAGGGGGGAGATTAATTGAAATTTGAATTTATCAATACATTTATCGAAAATGTACATAAAAACAAAAATATTGAGATCTAAAGCAGGTGAATATTTCTTTGGCAACAACCGCGTTTTTGCAATTGAAAATATAGTAACATTTAAAAATCAAATTCAATATCTCAAAAAATATTAAATATTTTTCGACCAATTTTTTTTGCTTAATACTGGTAATATAGCGCAACTTAGTCTGTTAAATAAAATATTTTATAGTGCTTATTTAAAACGCTAAAAATAATTTTTTGCAAATTTGTTTTTAAAGTTTTATATACAATTATTTAAATAAATAGGGGGTCAAATTTAAATTAGTAAGTTTTATGTGAAAGATTTACCCTTCAAATTTGCAGAAAAAAATCCCATAGACCTTCATTAATAAGTGAATTACCTCAGCAGTTAAAAAAGTAATTTTTTTGCAAAAATGACCACTTTTTAATTATTTAAACAATGATCCCCTTGTATGATTTGCATACTTTCTTGAAAATATCTTTTGTACCCACCTAAACTTTGATATAAAATTTGTTTCAACCCGTACGAATTTACATTTTGACTTTTTTTTTATTTTATTAGGCTATATGCTTTATCAGTATAGTTACATTTTTCGCCAAATTAAAAAAAAAATTAAGTAATTTGTTAATAAAATTATTTAAAGATTTATGTAACTTTACATTTACTTGGTTTAGATGTAAGACGTTTATTATTGTAAACATTTCGAATAAAAATTCTTTCGAAAATTTGGTAATCCTAAAACTATAAGAAGTATACAATTCTGTTGGCACTCTGCAAGTGCCACGCTCTATTTTTTATTTTTCGTTTACATTGTAATTATATATTATAAAATAATTATATTAAAAAACTCTTATCACTATTTTGCATGCGATTACCAGCAACTAATCCCATTCTAGGCCAATCGGTCGCCAGTCGCTTGTGGTCGGCCGAGCCCGGTCGCTTAAAGTCGTTTGCAGTGGATGTTGTTTACTCACATTTTATTTGATAGGATTAGTCGCTTCTATACGGCCGTATACGCGCTACCTTCGAGTCGGGCGACTACGTTTCTAATGAACGACAGGCCTTAGCGACAAACGTTTCCTGGTTTGCGACATAAGGTGCGTTCGCGGATACCTGTCGGCGACTAGTCGTTGACAACTCCTAACCTCATCTAATATAAATAATACCTTCTTCTTCTTGCAGTACCGTCTCCTGTCGGAGGTTGGCTACCATCACAGCAATCTTAACTTTGTTGGCTGCAGCTCTGAACAACTGTATTGAACTGCACCCATACCACTCTCTTAAATTTCGCAACCAGGAAATCCTCCTACGTCCCACATTTCTCTTTCCCGAGATTTTTCCTTGGATGATGAGTCTTAGCGGAGAGTACTTTTTTCCTCTCATTATGTGGCCTAGATATTCCAGTTTTTTCGTTTGTATGGTTTTTATGACTTCGCATTCCTTCCCCATCTTCAGCAGAACATCTTGATTTGTTACTCTTTCTGTCCATGGTATTTTCCACATTCTCCGGTAACACCACATCTCGAATGCCTCAATGTTTTTGATGTTTACCTTTCTCAGCGTCCAAGCTTCCATGCCGTACAGCAGAACGGAGAAAACATAGCACCTCAACATTCTTGTTCTTAAGTTTACATTTATGTCCCGGCTGCATAGGAACTTTTTCATTTTGACAAACGATTGTCTCGCTATTTCTATTCCCCTCTTGATTTCTCTTGTCTGGTCATTATTATCAGTGAAGCCAACCCCTAAATATTTGTAGGACGTAACTCTTTCAACTGGCTGATTATTTATTGTTAAATTCACATTGGTGTATAGTTTCTTCGTTAAAATCATGAATTTAGTCTTTTTGATGTTCACTTTTAGACCATATTTATTGGTATGAGTGTTTACGTTTTCCATCAAATACTGTAAATTTGCTAGGTTATCTGCTACTATTAGCGTGTCATCAGCGTATCGTATATTGTTAATTAACTCTCCGTTAATGTTCATACGAATATTTTGCTCTAGGAGTACTTCCTGACATATTGTTTCGCTATATATATTGAATAGTAGTGGAGAAAGCACACAACCCTGACGCACACCTCGACGAATCTCAATTTCTTCGGTTAATTCATTATCAACCTTGATTTTTGCTGTTTGTCCCCAATACAACCTGGATATAATATTAATGTCGCGACTGTCGATGTTTTTGCTTCTTAGGATTTCATACAGCTTTTGGTGTCTGACTTTATCGAAGGCCTTCTCAAAATCTATAAAACCTACGTAGAGGTCTTGGTTTACATAATACCGTTAATAGATAAACATACAAGGTATATTTACCTAGTATAATTTAATAATTAGTTATTAATATTAATTAAAATAAATATACCTTTTATATTTATCTATTAACGGTATTATTTTTATTAGGTGAGATTAGGGGTTGTCAACGACTAGTCGCCGACAGGTATCCGCGAATTCACTTATTATTATAGCACCTTAAGGCGGTAGTCTCCAATACAAGCTATAAGCAGCCTACGGCGTCTATTGGATACCACCGGCTAAGTCGGTGGTCACTAAAATTAACCCCGTTATTTGAAATTATTTTAGAATTACTCTTTTTTAACTATTTTCGATTGTAAGATAGTTTTTGTTCTTCAGTTTATTAAAAGTAACGAGAATGAACAATTTTCCGATGGCGTCACGCTGTACGCAGCCTACAGTGTCTATTGGATACCACCGGCTAAGAACCTTTGATCACCGACTCTAAGGGAAAGAACAGAACAAGTAGGTCGAGGTGGAGGTGTAGGTGTCGGTCGGGGTAGATGTCGACATCCATGTAAAACAAACGCATTGTAATGAATGGAAGCAAACAGAGCAGGTAAGTCGCGGTGGAGGTTTAGCGCGTTTAGGTGCCATTTAGGAGGTTTACATCGATGGTTTTGAAAATAAAATGAGTATGTTTTACATGGATGTCTACTACGCGGCCTATAAGGATGCTTCCCTGTAATTGTTCCGTTCGAAGCCAAGTTGTCATTACCTGCGCTATCTGAGTTGATACTTTTTATATAATCCCCTTTTTGTATTCAGTTTATTTTTGAATTTCTTTAAATTTCAATAAACTACTTCACCTGATAGTGGTTCTAGCTCGACTCACAGCGCAGGTGACCTCCTTGCTATGTGCTGTCGACATCGACAGCGAATTAACCAGTGGCATCCACCGCGACCTACACCTCTACCTCTACCTCGACCTACTTGTTCGGTTCTTACCCTAATGGTACAGGTTATTTAATCTCTCTTTAGGTAGATACGATTGTTAAAAGTATTGGATATTTCCATCAGCAAACAAAAATAAATACTCGTATATTTTGGATGATATTAACAGGAAAATTTTTATGAAATTTGCTTTAAAAAATTTCTGAGATAATTTTCTGCGTATGTGTTATAAAAGTGGTATTAAAAGTGGCAAATAAGGGAATCTATATAATAATTGGTTTAATGTATTTTGAAACTGGCCGTTATTATAGGTGGCCGCTCTTAACGGTGGCCGTTGGCATAGATTTTACTGTATTTTCATATTTTTATATATTTTATAATAAATCTATTTCCAACGAAACCCTTACGTAAATTATGAAACGTACTGAGTTTTGTTGACGCACGAGTCTGTGTCAGAAATATGGGTGTTAAAAACAGCCCCTTGACACTTTTCTCAACATTCGAGTTTCAAAGGGAGTAGAACGGAAACTCACTCAATCTTTTCCCCATGTTACACTATGCAAATGAAATTTAAGCACAAAATTGTTGCGAACCGTAAAACTCTACGGCACCACCTTTTTTCTTTCAAGCTTACTTACTCCAAGTTTTCTATACAAAAAAGGTATAATTTATAAAATCCCAACTTTCCTTAATATTAATTTAGTTTAGATTTACGAACTTTATTTTAAAACTTTCATTCATTCACAAGATTTCTGGATTTAAAAAATATATTTGTGAGCACGTGAATTATATAGATTTAAAATTTAACAACTTTCCATGGTTTTAAGTGGTAGCTAATTATTTAGTACAAAATGCGTATCTAGTAATAGGTAATGATAATATGTAAACTTGGTAATGGTAATGATTTGTCCATTGTTGAACATAGGCCTTGTCCATAGGCCATAGGCCTTGAAATAATTTTAATACTGAAGCCAGGCAAAAACTGTTTCGATGAAACGCAGTTTCATGTTATCGGCTAATCAGTTTATTGCTAGTCATGTCAAAAGTACTAGAAAGACTCATACTTCAAAGAATAAATAAGGAAGTACTCCCTGAGGATTGGATTCCATCACACCAATTTGGTTTTCGACAAGGTCACTTAACAATTCAGAAAATACACAAAATAACACATTCAATAAATCTAGCAATAGAAAAAAACAACATTGTCCCTCAGTATTCTTGGTTGTTAGCCAAGCCGTTGACAAGGTTTGGCATGATGTACTATTATACAAAATATCAAAAATCTCTCCACTAGCCTTTTATAGACTGCTCGAACCATATCTTTATGACAGACAGTTTATTGTAAAAGTGAATGATGAATATTCGCAAAAATTCTCAATCAAGGCCGGAGTTCCGCAAGGCAGTGTCGTGGGTCCCATTCTATAAGCATTATTCACAACAGATATTCCTACGTCTCCATACACTGTCATAGGAACCTTTGCGGACGACACCGTCATCTTAGCAATTCACCAAGATCCAGTAGAAGCTCGCAACATCCTACAAAATGACTTAACAAGCCTAGAAAATTGGGCCAAAAAATGGAAAATTAAAATATATGAAGCTAAATCCATCCACGTCAACTTTATTACAATAAAAGATCAGTGTCCATCACTATACATACAGAACAACATTATTGCTAAAAACAACTTTTCCAAATACCTCAGCATACATCTAGGCTCTAAACTTACTTGGAAAGTGCACATAACAAAGAAGAGAAAACAAATCGACATGAAAGTCAAATAAATCTTCATGTTCATAAATGTTCATCATTCAAATAAATCTACTGGTTAATTGGTAGAAAATCAAAACTAATTTTGGAAAATAAACTACTGATATACAACACCATAATCAAACCAATATGGATGTATGGTACCGAAGTCTGAGGATGAGCAAGCAAAACTAATATTTCTATCATCCAAAAGAACAAGTCACCTTGATTCGTGTCGAATTTAACATTACATGAAGATCTGAAGGTTCCATTCATCACAGATGCCATAAAAGATAGGTACAACAAACAGCATGAGAAAATTGAAACACACACCAATGCAGTCTTACAGCCGCTAGTACAACCACCAATTGCCAGAAGGTTAAAGAGACTATGGCCAGCTGACATGAAGACAACCCAGGACTCCTTCACTGAAAGGAATCCCTTCACGCCAATGAAGAACCCAGCTCCCAAGTCAACAGTTTAACTTATAGAATGTATAATACTCTTATTATTAAATAAAGTATGATTAAAAAAGGCCTTGTCCAGAAAAAAGGTCTTCTTTTGTTCTGCGCCTCTGCTATCCAATTTATTGGTCACGATTTTTTTGAGGTCATGGATCCATCGAATTGGGTGTCTTCTCCGGCTTCACTTATCTGCCCGTGGTCCCACTCAAGCAATATTTTTGTCCACCTTTTTCTCCCAGCTACACGTTCTATAATATCTTCCACCCCAGAATGAAAAAATTAAATAGTTATTTATGAAACAGTTCGTGAAGTATACTTTTTGCGAACGCACGCAATGTTTAGAGCACGAGCGACAACGGAGCGAGTGCTATACATCGCGTAAGTTCGCAAAAAGTACTTCACGCACAGTATTTTTAAATTACAAAAAGAATTTTTCAAATTGGTTGATATCTTCCGGTCGCGCATTGGTCGTGAAATTTAAAAAAATTGGTTGTTTTTGAAATTTTTATTGCATTTTCATTGCAATTCAGTTGTTTTTTTTATTTAAGTCTTGTGCCTGGCACATGAAAAGTAGGGCTGTTAAGTTGATTTTATACTATTAAAAGCGTTGTATTTTCAAAGAAGCAAATAGCAAAAAACGATATTTTTTAATATTTTATGGACGATGCGCGACCGGAATATGTCAATATATATGTTTTTTTCTTTGCTTTATTTTAATCCTGACCCCTCAAGGAAAGATGTACGCGGTATAGCAAAACGGGATAAAATATTTTTGTGTTTTTAAAAATATTTCAAAAACAACCAATAATTCAAAATTTACGACCAATGCGCGACCGGAGAATATCAACCAATTTGAAAAATTCTTTTTGTAATTTAAAACTCTATCCTAGTAGCAACTTTTCCGCGGTATAGCAACACGAAATAAAAAAAATTTTCGGCCCACCCTAACGCACAGTTTCATACAATATTTTATCTATGATGAACAAATAAAAAAACTGTAACTCTTCGTCACTGGAATTTATTTCTATTCTACAATTTTTAGAACTTTGACATTTAAAAATTCTATCTTCTTTCAAACCACAAAACGGTCAAAACTTTTGTTTTAAGTCATTGCTCATATTGTCCAGAAAGTCACTGCGCATCTGCTAGGAAAAATATTCTAATTCGGATTTTTTGCACAATCTTACTCAAAAAGGACTCCTTTTAACAAATTTGCATGTTGCCAGGACCAAAAGGTGGTCAAAAAATTTTTAAACGTATTTGTTTTGTTTTTTTCCTAAAATTATTTTTTTTGCATGGAAAAAAGTTTTTTTAGGTTTTTTGGATCATTCCAAACGGAAAAGGTCTTTAGTGACTTTTCTCTAAAATTGATAGTTTTTGACATATAAGCGATTAAAATTGAAAAATTGCGAAATCGGCCATTTTTAACCATCAAAAACGATGTGAAAAACTGAAAATTTGAATGTTGCCAAGGTAGGTAGATATTCTTTAAACATCGATTGATGAAATTCCGAAGAGTTTTTTGCAATACAATATTCAAAACTCCTTTGTTTTTTAATTGCTAATCAAGCGTACGCGACACTATTTTCCACCGACAGTATGGTGCAAATGAAAGGAATAAATTCGTTATTTCGCAAACCGGCGACTTTAAGGAAAAATCCCGAAACAAGTCGATTTTTATTTTTTAGTTATGATATTGTGGCATAAATTGTATACTAGTGACGTCACCCGTCTGGGCGTGATGAAGTAATCGATGATTTTTTTTAAATGAGAATAGGGGCGTGTGGTAGCTCATTTGAAAGGTTCTTCAATTCTCTATTCAGTAATGTAAACATTTACAGAATTATTTATACAGGGTGTCCTACTTCTTTTTTTGTCAAATAATTTAATTTAATAAAAATTTTTTGGACACCCTGTATAAATAATTATGTAAATGTTTATATTACTGAATAGATAATTGAAGAAGCTTTTAAATGAGCCAGCACACGACCCTATTCTCATTAAAAAAAATCATCCATTACGTCATCACGTCCAGATGGATGACGTCACTAGTATACCATATATACCACAATATCATAACTTAAAAATAAAAATCGACCTCTTTCGGGATTTTTCCTTAAAGTGGCCGGTTTACGAAATAACGAATTTATTACTTTCATTTGCACCATACTGTCAGTGGAAAATAGTGTCGCGCACGCTTGATTAGCAATTAAAAAGCAAAGAGGTTTTGAATATTGTATTGCAAAAAACTCTTCGGGATTTCATTAATCGATGTTTAAAGAATATCTACTTACCTTGGCAACATTCAATTTTTCAGTTTTTCACATAGTGTTTAAGGGTTAATAATGGCCGATTTCGCAATTTTTCAATTTTTAATCGCTTATATGTCAAAAACTATCATTTTTAGAGAAAAGTAACTAAAGACCTTTTCTGTTTGGAATGATCCAAAAAACCTAAAGAAAACTTTTTTCCATGCAAAAAAATAATTTTAGGAAAAAAACAAAAAAAAAAAACGTTTAAAAATTTTTTGACCACCTTTTGGTCCTGGCAACATGCAAATTTGTTAAAAGGAGTCCTTTTTGAGTACGACTGTGCAAAAAATCCAAATTAGAATATTTTTCCTAACGGATGCGCAGTGGCTTTCTGGACTACATGACAACGCGAAAGTTAAGGATATATTTTGATTACTCGTATATGAAAGTGTGCCAAAAAACCCATTGAAAGTGTGCGAAAAAGTAAATCCCATTTAAAATACATTGTTACTTCACGCACTCTTTAAATCCTTTCCGCACTGCTATCTATAATGACAGTTTTAACAAACTAAAAACTCACTCAGAGTAGATAAAAATTATTTTATCTACTCTATGTCATATTATGTATAAGTATTTAGTTTGTGAAACTTGTCATTATAGATAGCAGTGCGTGAAGGGTTTAAAGTGTGCGTAAAGTAACAATGTATTTTAAATGAGATTTACTTTTTCGCACACTTTCAATGGGTTTTTTGGCACACTTCCATATATGAGTAATCTAAATATATCCTTAACTTTCGCGTTGTCATGGTGATGACAATATGAGCAATGACTTACAACACATTTTTTGACAGTTTTGTGGTTTGAAAGTAGTTAGGATTTTTAAATGTCAAAGTTCTAAAAATTGTAGAATAGAAATAAATTCCAGTGACGAAGAGTTACAGTTTTTTATTTGTTTATCGTAGATAAAATATTGTATGACACTGTGCGTGAAGTACTTTTTGCGAACTTACGCGATGTATAGCACTCGCTCCGTTGTCGCTCGTGCTCTAAAAATCTCGTGCATTCGCAAAAAGCATACTTCACGAACTCTTTCATAAATAACTATTAAACTCAGTTATAAAAATGTGTAAAAATAATAGAGTTTGCGGATTCCGTTGATATTATAGCTCGAAGAATTAAAAATTACGAACAGTCAATATACCTAACAAATGGAAATGAGTATGAGCCTGACACAGGGCTACATCCTGTTCCTTCTGTTGTTTAACATATTATATGTAAACAATTTTTCCCCGTACACAGCAGAATGAAAAACGTAGCAGAATACATGGAATTACCATAAATATTTTGTGAAGTGCTGGTAAAACTGTTATCATTCCGTCATAGCAGATATCATACAAGAATTATTAGATAATAGAGATAGTTGAGAAATTTAAATATCTTGGAGCTACCTCAAACAGTAAGTGGGACAAAGACGAAGAAGTGAATACACCAATAGCAAGAGCTAGAAATAATTTTACTAGATCTACCTTTGTTATAATTACCTTTGTTAGCGCGAAAATTCTTGAAGTCTCTGCAATTCTCGTCCTAAAATGCTACTTTTGACTATACGGTAGCGAGAGCAGATCACTTAAAGTAAGATCGCTAATCCGTATTGATGCGTCCGAAATGTGGTATCTCAGGACGTTGGATGAATTACATTTTTCTCCTTATTATGCAATCCATTAATGGATGTTCGCAATCGCGTTTGACCATTTTTCTCTATCCCTTTCAGTGTGTATTTGGTCTCCAATGTTTCTTAGCCCTGTCCATTGTTTGACATTACCGATCCATGACATTTTCTTCCTGCCCACTCATCTTCGTCCATCATCTCATCTTTCCTTCAATTCAGGTTTGCAGAAACTGGTATCTTACATTATTAATTACGAGCCCCAGGTATGCCGCTTTTTTCTGTATAATTGTGCATAGCAGTTCTCGTTGTGAAACAATTCTTCTCAACATTCGTCGATAAATCCACATCTCAAATGCCTCGAGCTAATTTATTGTGTTTATTTTTAAAGTCTATCCTTCCATGTATTATAGGATTCCATGGGTAGACCATATTACAAATGAACTGATTTTAAGAAGAACTAATACCCAATGAAAGCTTCGAAGTATGGAAAAACAACGAAAGGTTTCATATTTAGGCATATTGAGGACAAATATAATATTTTAAAAATTTTTATTAAAGGGGAGCACCTTTTTCCCGTATTTTGGATTGTTTTACATTATACCCCAAGCCAAGGTAAGAAGTAATCCAACATTTTTTAATAGGTAATGGGGTCAAATAATAATATGGTTTCAAAGCCCTTGCAATTACCAGAGAACGGCAGTTCTCGCCAGTGGCACACACCTACACCCCCTAGACGCGACACTATATATACACGAAATTTTCGATTTTCTAAATCTGACTAAATTGAAAATTGCGCCAACTCCCATCTTAAAGATAAGGAAATGGCTCACCCATTCATATGTCAACCATCCATTTTGATCCAAGGGTGTGGATTTTACGGCCCTTCCTATTTAGGGTCTGTTTTTCGTTGTCCTCCCCAAAACTCCCAAAAACTTCGAAAATTTAACTCCGACCTTTGCGGCTTCTAATAGAAGCGATCATTACCTTTCCAACGCATGCCTAATTTTGAAAATCGGTTTTACCGTTCAAAAGTTACCGAGCTCAGAAATATCCGAGTCAATTTTTATTTAAAAAAGGAAAAATGTTTGTGGATATGTATGTATGTATGTGTGTGGAAAAGTTAAACCGATCTGAATTTTTTTTCTGTGTTTCTGTGTTTGAAGAGCGGGCCGATTCAAAACCGGTGTAGTTTGTGAGTTTTGACTACCCATAAGCCAGTTATAGGACTTGGTAAGTACAAAACGGCATATTTTTTGGCGGTATATATCTTCAATTCAAGAAGAGGCAGGAGAACAGTAAATACACCAAATCAATAGTCTTGAGATAAGCTTTCAAATGGTGTCTAAGCTGTCAGTATCAGACATACACACGGCTCAGTGTAGCCGAAAAACTGAAAAACTAAACTTTGAAAATTTTGGTTTTTTGACAATTACTCAAAATTTCAACCTACGAATTACGCCAATAACTGAACGTTTGTAGAAGGACTCTAGACGAATTTAACGGTGTATACCTTATATCCGGGACAATTCGAATTTTAAGTTATAGGCTTTATAAGTATGATCAAATCTATTTCTTATGGGAAAAACGGTTTTTCAAGCTCAATAATTCCTGTAATAGCTTCAGTTATCATACTTGACCTTAGATGTATAAGATACTACTTGTAAATGCGTTTCAAACTCATGTTGAGTTAACAAAATCGGTTAAGCCGTTTAGAAGTTATTAAGCTACAAAATATAATCCAATTACCGATTATTCCCTAAATGGTTTATGTAGTTGTAGTGATTACGACGCTAATTTGATCTGGCAATGGGCAATCCGAGTCCATTTACCGGCCATCCCAATATTTTTTTCAATCTATTTCGAATAGAAAAAAAATCTAGTGTACATTCGATGGATACTAGATCATTTGGGAGATAATGCGACAAAGGCGATCATTTATAAAGCTTAAGGTGTAATGGAGAAACATTGCATTCAACTTTACACATTTAATTTATAAATAACTTTGAAAAACTCCTGATACAAGAATAAAAAATTGCTAAACGCCGTTAAAATGGGTGGCGCATACAATATTCCGGCTACAAAAGAGCTGATATGATTATTACGTGGCGCAAATGTGTATTTTCATTTTGATGCAAAAAAAATTCAAGTTTTATTTTAAAAGATTTTTTCATAATATTTGCTAAATTTGAAGTAAACGCGCCTCAAAAGGGTTTCAAAATTCAAACTGTATCAAAGTTACTGTTTTGTGGCCCGTTTTATTTCAAATTGGGCAAATATTATGAAAAAATTTTCTAAAATTAAACTAGAATTTTGTTTTGCATCAAAATGAAAATACATTTTTGCGTCAAGTAATATTCATATAAGACCTTTTGTGGCTGGAATATTGTATGCGCCACTCATTTTTACGGCGTTTAGCGGTTTTTTATTCTTGTTGCCTATACATTAGTCTTTAAAGGTAAATTCAGTCTAGTACTTTAGTTGATTTATTAAAAAAATAATATTTTAGCTACTTATTTATTTCTTAAGGTAGGGGAGCCCAACCGGGGATTTTTGCAGTTACTCGAGTGCGTTATCATATGGGGAGAAACCTGGTACCCTACAGATGAACATCTACCATAAATTGGCTCTTAACATAGAGAAGTTCGTTAAGGGGGGCCCGAAAAAAAAATCTGCACTTAAAAATACTCGAAATTGTCAGATTAAGCTAAGGTAAGTTAAGTACACGCAAAAAAGGGTATATTTTAAAAATCTGACGATTTGAGTAAGGAACTGAGTGAGTCAAAAAGTTTCACAAAAAAAAAGAGCGAATATTTCGCGAAATGAACGTCATTATGAAAAACTAAAAAATACGTTTTCAATATTTTTCAAAAATTTATTGAATGGTACCAAACATAATCCCCCACGGAGAGGAGTGGGGCTTAAATTTAAAATTTTAAATACAAACCCTGCGATATTTCGCAAAATAAATATCAGATCGAAAAACTGCAAAATACACTTTCAAAATGTTTTTGCAAAATCTAACGAATGGTACCAAACACGTCACCACACAGAGGTGGGGTGGGGTGTTACTTTAAAATCTTAAATGGGACCCCCAATTTTTTCTTGCAGATTTGGATTCTTCACGTAAAAATAAGCAACTTTTATTCGAGATATTTTTCGAATTATGGATAGATAGCGCTATAATCGGAAAAAACGATTGTTGAAAATGGAAAATCCCCATTAAAATAAAAAATTTTACTTAACTTTTTTTGGTTTTAGGACCTAATAATCACAACCCAATAGGTCCCCATAACGCTCGAGTGACTGCAAATTTAGCATACTTTGCTCCCCTACTAACTAAAACCGAGCGGGTTTTTTCAAAAGTATTGTAGTTTGTGATAATGCCTCTGTTTTGTTTTCCACCAGCCACCCTGTATATGTTGAGATAAGTTAAATCTACTGAATAAAATCGTACCTATGTTCAATCTGCAGTAACATCTAAAAGCAAATGGAACATTTTTGTCGAGATTATTTCGGTATTTAGTTTTATACGAATTTCCAGTAAAATTTAGCTTCAGATACTATTTAAATTGAATGTAACCCGTTTGTGAAGCAGCTTACTCGAGTGGATTGTTTAAAAACAACAGAAATTTTACATTATTAAGCTATAACACACATGCTGAAAGGTAGAACAATTTACGCACAGTATATGTTTTATCACAATAAGTTTTATTGTCAGTATTTATTTGAATATACAGGGTGTCCCGAAAAGATTGGTCATAAATTATACCATAGATTATGGTATTAAAAATATGTTGATTAAACCTAACTTACCTTAGTACAAATGTGCACATAAAATAAGTTATAGCTCTTTAAAGGTACAAAATGAAAATCAATTTTTTCCAATATTTCGAAAACTATTAGAGATTTTTTATTGAAAATAAACATGTGGCATTCTTATGACAGGATCATCTAAACAAAAAATTATAGTGAAATTTGTGCACCCCATAAAAATTTTACGGAGTTTTGTTCCCTTAAACTCATCCCAAACTTTTGTGTAGGTTTGAATTAAATTATTATTGTGATACTAACAGTTAGACACAATATTTTTAAAACTTTTTGGCCTGTTAGTCTTTTTCGATAAACCATTTTTTCTCGAGATGCTGCTTCTTTTTTAATATGATTACGTAACAATTGTATGGGAGTTTCGTTCCTTTAAACCCCCCAAATGTTTGTGTACGTTCCAATTAAACTTTTATTGCGGTCCTATTAGTTAAACACAGTGTTTTTAAAACATTTTTACCTCTTACTATATATATTTTCATATTAAAAAAATGTAAATTATGGATTTTTCATATTATTACCAGGTGTCTTTAATCATATTTAACCATACAAATAGGTGGTGGATTGGACAAATTTTCAAAATATCTCGATAAAAACTGGCTTTTTGAGAAAGTACTAAGAGGCAGAAAAGTTTTAAAAACACTGTGTTTAAATAATAATACTTTAACAATGATTTATTACGAACATACACAAAATTTTAGGGGGGTTTAAGGGAACAAAACCCCCATAAAATTTTTATGGGGTGCACAAATTCCACGATAATTTTTGCTAAGATGATCCTGCCATAAGAATGCCACTCGTCTATTTTCAATAAAAAATCTCTAATCGTTTTCGAAATGTTGAAAAAATTTGATATTAATTTTGAAACTTCAAAGGGCTATAACTTTTTTATGTGCACATTTGTAGTAAGGTAAGTTGGGTTCAATCAACATATTTTTGACCACAGAATCTGTGGTATAATTTATGACCAATCTTTTCGAGACACCCTGTATATAATGCTGTTAGGATACAAAATATATTAGATGCAGTATAAACAAGCTGAAAATGCGAGCATTATCATAACGAAAACTTTGTTTATTTACGTATTTTAATTCGTAATATGGAAAATTGCTATTATGAAAAGTAGCTTAGAATTAATAATTATGTTTTAATGTGCAATTATATCATTCTAATTTAAATGTTATGAGCTATAAAGGTAGTTTACTCTTGATCTAAATTTATATTTTTATATACCTCGTATAAAATTAATAAAACTTTATATAATATGTTGGTTGCATCATAAATCTTATAACATGAATAGCTTTTTATGAAGAATAACTTTCCTTCGTCAAATTAAAAATAAAAGAGTTAAAAGTGAAAATGTTGGTATCCATAATTTGAGAAAAATCTTTAAATATTTTTTTCCATTAGAATTGCACATCAGACCATAATTTTTTTATACCAAACAATATTATTTCATATACTGTCGGTTCGATAAACTCAAACACAACTGGCAAGTGATTTTAGTCAATAATTTTGCCAATTTGGCAAAAAAAAAATTACTGTTTAGTTAATAATTACTAAATAATTCGTAATTTTGCCAATTTTGGCAAAATTCGCAAGAAACAAAAAAATTACCTACTAAAATCACTAGCCAGTTGTGTCGAGTTTAGCGAACCGACTATACAGGATGTCCAGAAACTCTACCGACAAACGAAGGCAGGAGATTCCTCAGATAATTTTAAGGGAATTTAACCACATTCACCTAGTCCGAAAATGCTTCCTAAGGGAGTTAGATCTCTTTGAAGATGGCGTCTTGTAATTAGTTTTTCTTAAATACCTCCAGAACGCTTTTAGTTAGAAAAAACGAAAATTGGTACACATATTTATCTTCCAGAGATAAATCGATTCCATCTATGGTGACTTTGGGTGGTGGTTTTGGGTGAGGTAACGGTTATTTTATCGCGTAACTTTTTTGTTTTTAACTTTTAAGCACTTTTGTTACTGTATTATTAACTTGTGAGGTATTCTAGTACTAAAAGGTACTTTTGCTTTAAGTCGGTAGGACACACCGTTTTGTAGAAAAATCGATTTGAAAATTTTTCGTTCCCTGAATTTGAAAAAATTTTTGAAAATTAAAAAAAAAAAACGGTGTATTTTACCAGCTTCAAGCAAGAGTAACTTTTAATACTAGAATAACTCATAATTTAATAATCTAGTGTCAAAAATCCTTAAAAATTAAAGACAAAAAAGGTATGCGATAAAATAACCGTTGATCTACCCAAAACGGACGCATTTGACCGGTACTAGAAATTCACAATTAATAAAATTGATTCATCTCTGGAATATAAATAAATGTACCAATTTTGGTTTTTCTAAATATTTTTTTTATTGAATTTTTTTTTGATATTCAAACAACGAACAATTTTCAAATCGATTTTTCTAGAAAACGGTGTATCCTATCGACTTAAAGTAAGAGTAGGTACATTTTAGTACTATAATACCTTACATTTTAATAATCCAGACTCAAAAATGCTTAAAATTTGAAAACAAAAAGTTATGCGATAATTTAACTGATGCCCTGCCCAAACGGACGCCTATGACCGGTACTAGAAATTTGCAATTAATGAAATCGATTTATCCCTGGAAGATAAATATGTGTACCAATTTTAGTTCTTCTAAATAGAAGCGTTCTGGAGATTATTAAGATAAACTAATTACCAGACGCATCTTCAAATAGCTCTAGCTTCTTTAGCAAGCATTTTCGGACTAGATGAATTGGGTTAAATTGTCTTAAAATTATCTGAGGAACCTCCGTTTGTCGGTAGAGTTTCTGAACACCCTGTATTTTAATTTCATAACAAATGGAACAGTCCATTTATCATAAAGGACAGGCCGTATACTCATAAATATATACCTACTTAATAAATTATTGCTTTTAAAATATACTAAATTGTATTTTTGAACATCTTATTTATTTTATATAATAATTAAATTCACTATCAAATGTCATCGATGTTTTATTAATACTTAATTTAAAATTTAGTTTGACATTCACGAAGTGTCAAACGCAAATGTAAATAAACTATGCTTTGGTGAACAAATTGAGATTAAAAAAAAGTAGCCTACTTCCTAATCAACCATTTGAGCTGACGTTTAGTGCGTCGGTAGGAAATACCCGGATTGTGACTTCACATTTTAGACTTTGAGGTCGATTATCTCAAAGACGGTTAGAGATATCGAAATGCCCATTTCAGATTTGGATTCAGAAGGCAAAACTACATAAGAATCCATCGACACCTGCTCTAAGTATTGCAGGAGCGGCAACGCAATAACACACAGACTTTTGCAAATTTATAAACGAAAAGTTTTCGTTGACAAGCAATTGGACTTCGTAAGTTATGGGTTTTCAGTTCTTGTCCATTGTTCCCGGAAGTGGAACCGGAAGTCGATATTTGAACTCTGTCATGGTAAATCCACAAGGAAGAATTTCCTGGATGTATAACATTAATTACAAAAATTTGAAGAAAAATCTTCTGCGCAAAAGGTATATTTATTCTTAAAAACCCCAAAAAGGGATATAAATACAATACAGACCGTTTCCGCTCTAAAAATAGAGCATCATAAGTATTCTTGCAAGCTCTACACGCTAATCCACCAAAAATACATCGGTTAAAACCGTTTATATGTCGACTAAATGTGTTAAATTAAAGTGTTAAATGTTAAATCCTGATGATGGATGAAATCACTAAGGATTTACTCTTAGGCATTATATGAACTTCCACGAAGCACGTGGGTTGTTGAGTTAAGTTGGGATCAGCTGACTTTTACCTTTCTCTATGTGACGACAGAGAATTTAACTTAACAAACCACGTGCTTTGTGGAAGTTCATATAATGACTTAGAGTAAATCCTTAGTGATTTCATTCATCATCTGGATTTAATATTTAACACTATAATGTAACACATTTAGTCGACGTATAAGCGGTTTTAACCGATGTATTTTTGGTGGCTTAGCGTGTAGAGCTTGCAAGAATACTGATGATGCTCTATTTTTAGAGCGAAAACGTTATGTATTGTATTTATATCCTATCCCATAGCTTATCGGTTAGATAACTCTCCTATCATAACAACACACTACACATCTTTCATGGTCCAATATCACAACATACTTTGTCAGACTTTCCATACCCTCCAACTCCCACCATCTTTTACGATCACTTCATTTATAACCAATTTGATGTCAAGTCTCTGAAGGACTTAGTTTCATCAACCTACTTTTAGTCTCATTTTCAGTCAGATAAAAAAAGAGTATTTCTATAATTATCATATTACTTTTTCCCTCTTTATCCAATTTATGTTGGGTCCACTTCTAAGCAAGTCATCAAACAATTATCCTTCAATTAATACTCTTAGAATTGTACACATATGTACACATTAAGGCGGAGATACATATGCGCTCTGCTCGGTGTGCGAGCCGCTCGCGCGCAGCGTGTTCGTCAGATTAGTACGTGTTTTCAAGTGACGCACAAACGGCACGCACACGGCGCACCACGATCTAAATTCTGTCGGTTTTTCAACAAACGCTTTGATGGTTCGCAATACGTATTTGGACGGGTTTGCGAGTGGTTTGTTGGTTTTGGCACGCATGAGTTGAATATTTGTTAGTAATGGAATGGTCGGAACTGTCGGAAGGAAATTGATGTTTACCGTGGAAAATCATTATTGTGGGATCCTCAATAAAGAACCGTTTAATTTAAAGAAACAACTTAAACCCGATCTGAACGGAAATAGAAGCTGAAATAAAAAAAATGTACATGCGGGCCTTTTTAAAAAATGTTAGTTCATTGTTGTACTAAAAATAACATGTATTAAAAATAAGATTTACTATTTTATTTGGGCATAAGCCACAATTCGAGTTTGAAATCAAGTTTACTTGACCTTTCGACTTTCACTTCGGAAATAGTTATCAATATCAAAAAAACATTCATAAGCAGATATACCTAATATTATGTGTCACCGGAAAGCGAAATAGGTAACGCACGACTTGGAGAACCTATAGTTTTCTAACTTCGTGTCTGGTGAAGCAACGCAGTTGAAACAAGCGGATATATTATAATTGTGTCACCGGAAAGCGAAAAAGGTAAGGCACAACTTGGAAGATCCAATAGTTTTCTAACTTCGCTTCTGGTGAAGCAACAGAGTTGGAACAATCAGATATATTATAATTGGGTCACCGGAAAGCCAAAAAGGTAACGCACAACTTGGAAGACCCAATAGTTTTCTAACTTCGCTTCTGGTGAAGCAACGGAGTTGGAACAAGCAGATATATTATAATTGGGTCACCGGAAAACGAAAGAGGTAACGCACAACTTGGAAGACCCAATAGTTTTCTAACTTCGCTTCTGGTGAAGGAACGGAGTTGGAACAAGCAGATATATTATAATTGGGTCACCGGAAAGCCAAAAAGGTAACGCACATCTTGGAAGAGCCTATAGTTTCCTAACTTCGCTTCTGGTGAAGCAACTGAGTTGGAACAAGCAGATATATTATAATTGGGTCACCGGAAAGCCAAAAAGGTAACGCACAACTTGGAAGACCCAATAGTTTTCTAACTTCGCTTCTGGTGAAGCAACTGAGTTGGAACAAGCAGATATATTATAATTGGGTCACCAGAAAGCCAAAAAGGTAACGCACAACTTGGAAGACCCAATAGTTTTCTAACTTCGCTTCTGGTGAAGCAACGGAGTTGGAACAAGCAGATATATTATAATTATGTCACCGGAAAACGAAAAAGGTAACGCACAACTTGGAAGAGCCTAAAGTTTCCTAACTTCGCTTCTGGTGAAGCAACGGAGTTGGAACAAGTAGATATGTTATAATTGTGTCGTCGGAAAGCGAAAAAGGTAACGCACATCTTGGAAGAACCTATAGTTTCCTAACTTCGCTTCTGGTGAAGCAACTGAGTTGGAACAAGCAGATATATTATAATTGGGTCACCGGAAAGCCAAAAAGGTAACGCACAACTTGGAAGACCCAATAGTTTTCTAACTTCGCTTCTGGTGAAGCAACGGAGTTGGAACAAGCATATATTATAATTGGGTCACCGGAAAACGAAAAAGGTAACGCACAACTTGGAAGAGCCTATAGTTTCCTAACTTCGCTTCTGGTGAAGCAACGGAGTTGGAACAATTAGATATGTTATACATAATTGTGTAGTCGGAAAGCGAAAAAGGTAACGCACATCTTGGAAGAGCCTATAGTTTCCTAACTTCGCTTCTGGTGAAGCAACTGAGTTGGAACAAGCAGATATATTATAATTGGGTCACCGGAAAGCGAAAAATTAACACAGGGCTTGGAAGAACCTATAGTTCTCTAATTTCGTTTCTAGTGAAGCTACGCAGTTGAAACAAGCAGATACATTACAATTGTGTCACCGGAAAACGAAAAAGGTATCGCATGACTTGGAAGTACCTATAGTTCTCTAATTTTGTTTCTGGTTGTAGGAACAAGCAGATATATTATGGTAGGGGAGCAAAGTATGCTAAATGTGCAGTCACTCGAGCGCTTTGGGGACCTATTGGGTTGTGATTATTAGGTCCTAAAACCAAAAAATTAAGTAAAATTTTCAATTTTAGTGGGGACTTCCCATTTTTTAATTTAATTTTCCATTTCCAACAATCTTTTTTCCGATGATAGCGCCATCTATCCATAATTCAAAAAAATGTTTCGAATAAAAGTTGTTTATTTTTATACAAACAATCCAAATCTGCAATAAGAAACGGGGTCTACCATTTAAGATTTTAAAGTAACCCCCACCTCACCTCCGTGGGGGGTCGTGTTTGGAACCATTCGATAGATTTTTCAAAAACATTGATAAAGTGTATTTTGCAGTTTTTCGATATGATGTTTATTTTGCGAAAGATCGCGGGATTTGTATTTAAAATTTTAAATTTACCCCCCACCCCTCTTCGTAAGGGGTCAAGTTTGGTATTTTTCGATAGATTTTTGAAAAATATTGAACACGTAGTTTTTAGTTTTTCAATCTGACGTTCATTTCGCGAAATATTTGCTTTTTTTTGTGAAACTTTTTGACTCGCCCATTTCCGTACGCCCCGCTCAAATCGTCATATTTTTGAAATATAGACTCTTTTGCATGTACTTAACTTACCTTATCTTAATCTGACAATTTCGAATATTTTAAGGATAGATTTTTTTTCGGGCCCCCCTGAACGAACTCCCCTGTGTTAAGAGCCAATATATGGTGGAGGTACATCTGCATGGTACCACGTTTCTCCCCATATGATATTCTGACGCGCTTGAGTAACTGCAAAAATCCCCGCTTGGGCTCCCCTACCATTATATTTGTGTTGCCAGGAAGCGAAAAAGGTAGTTCCCGAAGTGTTCCCAAACTGTAGCTTATTCCACATAAAATAGTAAATTGCATAAGATGACACAAGAAAATAGTTTCAGAACAATACCAAAATAAGATGTAGTAGAAGTACAGGACAGAGACATGATTATCTACAATTACTAAACGTTCGTAAGTTTCCTCTGGATCGTCAAAATGAAAAATTTTAACGAACAATAACCGCGCCACGAACGCGCGGCGCACACACGGCGCGGAGTTCGCGGCGCGGATATCTGTCTCTGCCTTTACATACAATTTTTTGTTCCTAGACGTCTATACGTATAAGGCCTTTCCCATTATTTGTCTAATTGTATTGATTTCATATCACTAATACAACATCTATTGGCATTGTTGACTGCATAACTTCTGGTAACGTAAATATTTTATTTTCGTATTTGAATACTTAATTAATGGATTATTTCAAAGAAAAATTGTTTCATCTTTTTTTGAACAACTTTAACTCCAACATATGTAAATTTGATACTGTTTTTATCTTAAATATTAAAATAATCTTTAAACGTTGTGGCTGAAGTAATAATACCACTAGGTTACATTGACGGTTCTTAATGTCATTTTGGGTTGCTCTTGAATTCAGTTGTCAGTTGGCCATTGAAATCCAATATGTGAGGTTTTCTCCAAAAAAAAAATTCCAACCACGTGGGAAGAGTCCTGTGTTACCCTGGGTAACATCCAACCATATCTTTAACATCACTTTAATTTTATATAAATATGTAAAACAACATAATCGTTTACATTTAAAGGGTTTTCACCCAATACATTTTGATGGCTGAGGCATGCAATTTTTGTAAGTATGACCTCTTGTTTTTAAAACCTCTGTCAATTTTTAACTTTTCTCTCAATTAATTAGGTTATACTTAATTTTAGGGCTTTTAGAACACTAATGATGGATTTTTTAATACGAAAACGTTTTGTATTATTGTGACCCTTATTTAGGGCATTTTAAAATATACCTTTTACAAAAAACCTGGTATATTTGTATTTATATCCCTTTTTTGGGGTTTTTAAAAATAAATATACCTTTTGTGCAGAAGATTTTTCTTCAAATTTCTGTCATGGTATTTTTTTGAGTCATTTTTGCCAAACTTCCGGTCATAATTTTTAACAGGAAATGACATCAAAACTGGAACTAACTATTCCAGCTCTACTTTTTAATACGCGATGAATGATATATTACATGTGCTATTTCTGAGACTATAATATGGCCATTCCGATTAGGTACATCTTTTTAACCAGAAGTTATATAAAGACCGGGAGTATATATTTATCCGTGCCTTGCTAAGGCGCGTCGAGTAATATATCTCTTGTACTATTTCGGCGACTTTAGAACAGTACTTCCAGTTGCAATTCTAAAACCGGAAATCTGAGGTTATAATTCTCACCTTTAATACCAATATTTGGATTATAAGCTCTCATTCGACAGCTCATTTGTAATTCTATGTTTTAATAACGAATAAGTTATATTCGCGGATATACAGACGGATGGATAAACAGGCTTGAAACCGGAAGGATATACTTATTTTCGCCTTTCTAAATACTATTTCGGCGACTTTAAACAGTACTTCTAGTTGCAACTCAGGAAACGGAACTCTAAGAATAAAAGTTTCACCTCTAATATTATCTTTGAGTTATTAACTCTCACTCGACGCCTCATTTATCATTCTCTCAGTTCTAATAACGTAGAAGTTATGTTCGCGGTCCGACAGAGGGACGGATAGGCAAGAAACCGGAAGGGTATATTTATTTTCATCTTTCAAAGTTGCGTCGAATAATATATCGCTTGTACTATTTCGGCGACTTTAAAATGGTACTTCCCGTGGCAACTCTAAAACCGGTCAAATTTACCAATACCATCTTTGAGTTATAAGTTCTCATTCGACACTTCATTTGTAATTATTATTCTATCTACTGTATTTTAATAATGTAGGAGTTATATTCGCGGACAGACACACGGACGGACAGATAGGCATGAAACTGGAAGAATATATTTGTTCTCGTCTTGCTAAGGTGCTTTGAATCAGATATCGCTTTTATTATTCGGTGACTTTAACACAGTACTTCCGGTTCAAACTCTAAAACCAGAACTCCGAGGTCAATTTCTCACCTTTAGTACCATCCTTGGGTTATAAGCCTGCATTCAGTCATTCTATCTAGTCTAATTACGGACGAGTTGTGTTTACAAGGTACATATACGGACAAACAGACATGTAATGTATAATTCAACGTTTTCACATTTTTTTAAAATGGGTGAAAGCACTATAGAGTATTAGGAGGGAAGTTAACGATTTTAAAATCTTGTTCTTCATGTGCCATCTTCTCTAAGAAGGTTAGCAACCATCATGGCAAGCCATGTTGCTCTAATAAGAGCTCAGCGGAAGTGCAGCTACACCAAGATCTCAAATTGTTTAAACAGGAGATGCGTATTCTTCCACATGTATCCACATATAAACGTAATATTTATACGGGGTGTCCCGGAAAATAGTGCGTTCCTTTAAGGTATGGGGAGAATACACAATTTAGAACAAAAACGTCCTATACCATTTTTTTTTCCAAAGTTAACCGTTTCAAAGAAAAAAGATAACATTGTTTTCCATATACCTGTATTTTAATGTTTATAAATTTTAATAAACTGCCAACATCGTACGCACTACGGAATAATAACAGATAATAAGAACTCGGTTGTGATTGTGATTTACAGTATTTAAAATATTCCAACCTAATAGTACTTATGTATTTACTATTTGTTTACTAAAATTATTTTTGTTTGAAATATATTGAAATAAATATTGCATAATTTTAAAAGAATTACACATCTTTTAACTGAACTAGTATTATGTATTTAGTAAGCTTTAAATGTGTTGAATGCTGAGGACGTTACCTGAATTACATAGTTTACAGTGTAACTTAAATACACCAGATAATCAAGTATATTCAAATGGGAAATAAGCCACAATTTTACCTAAAAATGATTTTATTAACGTTTCGACGCCCAAGTCGGGTGTCGTTGTCAAAATACAATTGATATTTTGACAACGACACCCGACTTAAGCGTCGAAACGTTAATAAAATCATTTTTAGGTAAAATTGTGGCTTATTTCCCATTTGAATATACTTGATTATAAAAATGCCACAAGAAAATAGCTTCAGAACAGCACACCAGATAATGTCTCAGTAATTTGTTTACTTGTGAACTGAAATCATTAAGTTGTACTTACTTGAAAATAATTATTATACCGAATAAATGTTTAAAGTAAACCATTTTCACAAACACTATTCATACGACCAGAAATACCGGCAAAACATTTTGAAAGAAATAATTATAGCATGCCTCTCCATTTAGTGATCTGCCATAAATAATCAACATAATATAATAACATAATAGGTAAATAATACACTCACGATTCGAAAACATTTTCGGCATTGACACCAAACAGGATTCTTTAAAACTATCTGTTTACTATCTGTCTTCTATCTATTTACATGGGACTGACTATGCTTAAATTTGCGTACCTCACATCGACGGCTCCTAAGAATACTGAGTCAACTACTAGAATAGTAATTGATGGAGAAGAGCAATTTTAATAACAATTACGATATTTCGATGTGTTTTTACGCAAACATATATATTTTTTCTGTGTATAATATAATGATATTATACCTTTTATGTGTGTAAAATTATTTTAAATTATTTACTTAATAAAAAGATAATGCATATACACCAATATACATCGTAATATTATAATGAATATTGGATCAACTACCAGTTACATTTATATACGCCGTTTCTAGCAAATGTGGTTTAAAATTAATAAGATAATTATTTTACATTGGCTAGAAATTTTCTTACCTTTTCATAATATTCTAAAATAAGTAGGGTTGTTACCAAGCTATTTATAAGATTTTGTTTAAAACTTTACTTACTATACGAGGTAAATAATCTTATAATGTTAAAATTTGTATACTGGTCAAATAGCAAAAATAAAAAAAAAATAGTGTTATCTTTGACTTTAATAAAAACTTAATAGTATATTAAGTATGGAGAACGGTAAGGGCTTTATACAGATCGAAGACAATTGTTTGGAGGAGGAGCGGAGCGACGACTCCAATTATAATCTGAGATCGGTTACCCTTAACGTTCGACATGCTTATAACGTTTTTTGCACGATTGATACCATTATAAATTATAAAATTAAACATTTCCGTCATATTTACTAGTTTCATTCATTTTATCAAGATAGATACTTTGGTTGTTAGGTAGTAACTAGGGTGCATAACAACAATGGAGAATTGAGTTTTTATTTAGTTGTCAATAATTTTAAGTACACTTTTGATTATTATAAATTAAAATATGAGCGAAAGTGAATTTGAAGAAATTGAACGGGCTTGGGAAGAAGGGTGTTCCGCAATTATTCCCGAAAAATCCAAAATCCGTTATCAAAATACCTACCAAAGTTTTAAAAAATGGTGCGAAGGCAAGAATTTAAGAATCGAAGAAAATACTCTATTGGCATATTTCGTTCAAAGACATGCAGTTGAAAGCTCCTGGAAGCCTCTGGGCAGAATATTCAATGATTAAATCCACCGTTTTTCTTTATGATGGCATTGATATTTTCAAGTTTTCAGCTTTGATCGCGTATTTGAAGAGAAAAAATGTTGGGTACTACTAATGTATGCGATTCTGCAGGAGTTTCTGTTAGAAGTGAAACCACAGCCCAAACAAGTGGGATTTCATTAAATAATTTAACAAATTGTACCATAAGTTTAAATATTAATAAATAATTTGTTAGTTTTCCTTATTGTTTCAAAAAATAAATTAAAATTAGGAGATTTTTTAACTCGACGGTAAGTGAATTACTTACCGTCGAGTTGGAGTACTTACCGTCGAGTTGGATTACTTACCGTCGAGTTGCTAGTAAATGTCACCTACTGACGTAACATCTGTCACGGTAAACAGTCAAAAATTATCAATCGTGCAAAAAAGTTTATTACAATATTTCTTTACAATAAACAATAGAAGTCCAAATGCAGTTATAAACAAAAATCAACAATTTTTACAAAAAAGGAACCTAAACTAATTATTATTTTTAAGTTAAGTAGGAAGTTGGTATATTGCAACAAATTGGTATAATAAAAAAGATTAAAAATAATTCTTTAGCATAAGATAAACAATGTAACATCTACAAAGCAGCAGTCTCAGAACTTAATTAGTCTTCATCACTTTCCTCTCTGTTAGAATTTGTTACTAAAATGGCAAAAAAATAAATGGTATTCTTTAGGAATTACCAAATTTTTACAAAAATCCAATAGATCTTTATGTTTATTTTTGTCAATGGGAATGGGTTTGTCATAACAGGTTTTTATGTCATTAACATCAAAATTAAACTATTTTCTTCTTCGTGTAGCTTTAGTGTTTTTCACGCAATCTATCCATTTGTAAGTATTATCTTGATAACTTGTTTTAAACAAACTCTTAAAAGGATTTGCAGCTTCAATTTTTATTTGACATACTTTATGCCATTGCACTTTGAATCCATCACCTGTAGTTGTCCAGTTATTAATTCCTTTCATTTCTGCTTTAAAGTGTTTAATTAAATCTTGTGATTATCTCTGTGACTTTGTACGGCTTATCATCGGTTTTAGCAAATCTAAAAGCCGTGTACCATTGGTCAGGAGTATATAATATTTTGTTCTTGGCCTGTCTTTCTATTAACGGATGCATACTGTCACCTTCATTTTGAGTATGACCAACTATCACAAAGCGATGCCTGATGTCGATGTTAAACTTAGAGCAAGCTATCATTTACATTAAGAAAACGATCCTGTTCCTGTTCTGACCTCCACAGTTATCGGACCAGAATCGATAATCTTTGATACCTGTATCTACTGTGTGTTCTATCAATTTATATATGCACCTAGCAATCTCATTCGCTCCTCTTTTCGCTGTTTGCTGGTGTCATGACACTGTCGTGATGCCCAATCAAATATAGTAAAGTTGTATAAAGTAAGTTTTCTCTTATAGTAAAAGGTACTTACGTGTCCATGAGGCACGTTTAAGCATTGGAGATCATAAGCTGCTGAAAGGATGTGTCCATCCTGCTCCGCTGATTCTTTATCTTTAGCTTTTAATTTTCTAGCTTCATCTTTCTCTGTCAGGTGATGGTCGTGGTTCGCTTTGTCGTTTTCTGTAATGTTTTTGTTGTTTTAAAAATATGGCATTCTTCGCAAACATCCTTTTTTGGTTTATGAAAACCAATATTTAAGTTTTTGGTAACAATGTCTCGATATTGTCTTACGTTATTAACTTTAGAAGGATAGACATTAGGATCGTACCATTCTTTGTATAGTTTGAACATTTTTTGAAAAGATAGAGAAGCGTTAAAATACTTTTTATTTGACTCTTTGCGAACGTAGTGGGATTCAACAGGAGCAAAAACCCTAACATGATCAATCACACTGCGTTTCATATCCTCTGTAATTATTTTTGGATGACTGCTGTGCCTTCCACGTTGATCAATTTCAACAAATCCTTTTCTTTTTTCTATTTTTTCTAATGCGGTGTAAACACAATTAAAACTTATCGAGAGAGTTCTCAGAAACATTGTTTTGCAGAATGGTATTTTAACAATAATTGCAGTGCTTTCGTCTTCACCGCTTGGTAGGTAATAGTAGATAGTATAAATTCTTTTTGAATTCTCTCGGTCCACAGTCAATTTCTTATTTGGTACCCTTTTAGCATATTTGGTTAAAAATCCCACTGACTTGAATGGTTACCAATATTCCAGAACATTGTAAAAATTCTTTCTGAGCTTCTTCTGAAAATGTTTGCTGCATTTTTTGCGACAAGTTTGAGCACAAGGTGATTTCAGCGTTTTTTTTACTATGTACTTTCCCAGTTCGACTAACATATTCAAGACCTGTGTTAATAAATGTCCACACTGTCTAGTTTCTCATTCAGAGCTTTCTGTAGGTACTACTTGGAGACAAATTTCCTTTTACAGCTTTTCCTTTAATTTTAAAAAAGACATTAAGAAAATTTCTGCAAATATACGAACTTAGTTATTTCAACTGATGAGCTTTAAATGAGCTTACAAAAAATACAAGTAACTTACCGCTGTCATCCATAATCTGAACATTGATATCGGTGATATTTTCAGGTTTCCCGTTGATATCGGTGACATTTTTTTTTCTTTTGTTCATATCGGTGACATTTTTAGGTTTTCCATCAATACTGTTAAAATCATTTTTAAGTAAGGCCAATATTTTTGGACCCCTTTCACCCTGCATTTTACTATTTAAACTCACAGTTAATAATAAAAAACAGCACAACACTATCTATAGTTTTAGGAACGAATAACTAACACACCAATAACGTATCAAACCCTCGTTCATCGTACACTGAGTCAGCAGACACTTGTATCTGGATGAATCCCTCCGGATGCGGCGTATACAGGTACTACTGTACTCGGCTCAGTATACCGCGTAAAATAATTAATGAAGCTGCAGTTATACCAATTGACGCCACTTTATCTTGGTTATTTTTTTAAATTTTCGATTTTTTTATATACCTGTATATAGGCAATGGATTGTTGTGTCCATAACAACAAAAAATGCAAAAAACCTTGATTTGTTAGTTGACTCAGTATACTTAGGAGCCGTCGACATAGTCAGATTTAAATTTGCATACCAAAATGTATTTTAATTTTTTGGTCAAATGGTTGCATTTAGAAAAAAATGTTATGAGTTTTTTGTTCTATATGGTGCCTTCTACCTATACGTTTAAGGAACGCACTATTTTCCGGGACACCCTGTAAAACAGATATTAAATACCACAGTTATATTATATTCAGCTATAACCACCCATGCTTGTATGTTAAAAAAACCTACAATTAATATACATGTTTGAAATCTCAAATTTGGTTGACATAATTGATTACCCTAATACGCTTTTGCTAAAATTGTACCAGCGACAGACATAATGGAATTACTTAAATTTATGCGTAATGTTCATGTGTCTCGAGAGCTACATTGATTGATTTGTGAGTAGCTAAAAGGGGATGCAAATAAGGGCCGTTCATATTCCAATATTGGAAATACAATTAAAATGTTTACAGTGTGCTTGCTGTAAATATTGAATTTTATTTGAATGCATTAGTACAAATTACAAAATCGGTGCTAGATTGTTCTGCTTTCTCCATGATGTATATCATCAAATAATCCTAGCAGTGCAGTAATATCTTATTCATTCATTCATTCATTCATTAAGTATTACAATCCCTAGTCCCTAGGGATTATACCTAACGCCATTCCTGCATAAAACCGTATTCTTGGGAGTAGAGCTCCATTTTCCGGCCCCTTTTGATTTCCCGGGAATCGGGAGTCGTTAATTTGGATTTTCCGGGACTTCCCGGGAATCGGGAAATTTAAAAATAAAAAGAAGAAACGTTTTTTATTCTTTATTTTTTTCAATGCAATTACTTAGGATAAAAACGTATAAATTTGACGAAATATTAAAATTTTTTAGAGGATATTCAAAAATTTGAAATAAATTTCAAAATTTTAAAGGAAATTTTAAAAATAGGAAAATTATAAATTTGTGTTTAATTTGAATTTTCGTTGTTTTTATTATTGAAATGTGTTTTCAGAAAACATAAATTATTCAGTGTTTGATCTTTCAGGCTGATTCTTTTTTTTTGTACAGAAATTTGCTGTTGAAGAATTTTGAAGGTGAAAACGCACGTTCGCTTTCGGTTGATGTAGGTCTGATGGTTTTAAGTGAAGTGAATTATTGAATAATTTTTTTAAATGTCTGGCCAGCTTATTTGGATTGTCGTACATTCTTGTTTAATGACTTTTTATAATTCTTCATAGAAATAGTTTTAATTCAAAATAAATATTTATGTTATAATTCTGGAGGCTTCAAAATGAATCAGATCCGTCGCATAAACAATAGAGTGCTTATGCTAACCAATATGGTACATTCTGATTTAACGCCAAAATTGGAAGGTTTAAAATATAATAATTGAAAAAGAAATATTTCAAGTGGAATAGTTGAAAATGATTATTAAGCAGATAGAGATAATTGTATCAGAACATTTATAATTGTGAATTAGTAACATCTCCGCTCATAATTTAAAATTAAATATTAAAAAAATCTTGGGAAATGTAAAAATTTCCGGGAATCGAGATTTCCATTTTTTACTGATTTCCCGGGAATCTCCCGGAATAGAGCTGAACTTAAGAGGGGTGAATTACTCGCCTATGTCATTTACAGCTTGCTGTGTGTCTTTGCTGCTACCGTAATTCTTTTCCATTTCTTTCTGCCCTTGTACTGAAATTTCTAGTCTTTAACATTCATTGTTCTTATCTTCTACGACATCATCCACCCATCTTCTTCTTGGTCTTCCTCTTCACCTGCACCATAGTTGAATCCAGTTAAGGTAGAATTCCGTACCAAGCGACCGAGACAGGAGACCGCGACAGGCGACAGATAGGCGAGGTCTCCCCACGACTGCTCTCAATGCAATTATATCAGGGTAGTTCTGCAGCCCGTGACCGAGACCAGCGACCAACTATCGCCTATCGCGACCTATCTGTCGCCTGTCGCGGTCTCCTGTCTCGGTCGCTTGGTGCGGAATTCTACCTTTAGTTATCCTTCTCAACATATATCTGAGAGTAGGCGTCTCTGTATATATCCTAACCATTCCAACTGAAGAGATTTTATGTATCTGACTATATTTTCCCCGTTTAATTCTTTTTCAATTTCGGCATTTGTTTTCATTCTTCTTTCTCCCGCTCGTGTTACATTGTGGCCCATTATCGTTCTCATGATTTTTCTTTCAAATTTCACAAGTTTAACTTTCTCTTTCTTGTTAATCGTCGTTGTTTCCATCCCATATGTAACAGTAGGTCTGATTAAGGTTTTATAAATGTTAATCTTTGTTCTTTTATTTAGAGTCTTACTTCTTCGCAGATTTCTTTTCATTCCATATCTTTTTTCCTTTTAGAATTCTTTCCTCTGTCCTCTCTTTTCCGGTTTTTACTATTGTTACTTCCAAGTAGCTAAAGGTGGATACAGCCGCCTCAAATTTTTCGTTCTGTGTTATTAGATACTTCTGAGTTGTTGTGTCGTCCTTCCTTATCATCGTGTATTTTTTTTGTGCTGGTTTACCTCTAGCGCCGTAATGATATGCCTTCAACACTACGTCGACATATTGAACCGTTGGCGTTTCACCGTTCGCGCAACACGTTACCCCACTCATTTACACTTCTCTGAAACAGTCCAGGCCGAGAACGTACTTAAGGAGGCCACCGAGCGGAGAAGAATCAGGCTTGTAGCGACCAGCTCTGGACTCCAAGGCCAACCAGCGGATTGAGCAGGCAGACCGTCCTAGAAGCGAGACACCGTATTGAAGTGATTCGCATACTCGTAATTAAACGGTCGCCGTGGAGTGAGCGTGCTTCCGATCAGAATCGTATGGCTCCCGTATGTTTATTAATATTTTGACTGGGTGACTGTGCCTTAGGGTAAAAACATGTCGAAGATACATGGATGAGCGTGGTGTAGGTCGCGATCGCGGTCGCTACATCAATATCAAAACAAACCTTAATTTTTTTATGAGATCGCACATACCAAGGATGTGTCACCCGTTCACCCTCGCGACCTTGCATCGCGATTTACAGCGATGTCGATGCCAAAATAGGATACGGAAAGTATCTTCGGTATGTTCTGCCCGTCATCGATGTAAACCTCGACCGCGATCGCGACCTACACCGCGCTCATACATGTATCTTCGGCATGTTTTTACGCTCACTGTAGTGAGGTTTAAGGATATTTTATTTTGATAATATTAATTTTCTTTTGCAGACATCTATCCAGGGGGGCCTTCCCTGCAACGGGGCAATATAGAATCATATTTTATATTCTTTATTTATTTTTGAACTGTATTCTCCGACATATATGTACTTTGTTTTTAACCTGCGTTTTACTGAATCTGTCGTCCTGAAAAAGTTACCCGTCACAGTCCTATACTCTTTGCTTTCTCATCTAAGTTTTCAATTGCTTTTATAAGTGTCATCTTCGTCTTTGCTATGATGACGAGATCATCTGCATATGCTATTACTTGAAGTTGATTTTTAATAATGTTTTTTTTAACGTTCATCGTCCATATTATTACTTCCCATATCAGGTTAAACTGTTAAACAGTGTCGGGGAGATAGGAGTCATCTTATTTCACGCCTTTATTTACCTTGATCTTCTTATGGCGCGTCAGCATTGGTAAATTTTCCGTGCGTATTGAACTAATGGTTCGTCTCAAGTAGGGGGGTGCAATTATAACGAAAATAAGCATTGTTTCGGAAAAATTCAAACAAGCTTATATTTTTCTAAAACTTTTTTTGTTAGTTTATATACATGTTAAAGTAAAAAGTTTTACGCGCAGATTTGGCCGCTAATTGTTTAAACAATAACAATTGTTTTGTATAAATAATTTTAAAAATATCGTTAAATTCATCATTTTACTTTGAACAAATATGTTTCTATTTTGTTTTTGATCATGCTAAATCCAAATATGGCATTACAATTTGAAAATTCTTATACAGAAGCTCTTATACAGTGTGTCTGCGTAGCTAGGAACCACATAGAAAACTTTTTTACTATCAATTTTACGAAAAAAATTATTCTTAGTAAAATGCTCTGGATAGTCAAAAATCTAAAACTGAACCATCAGATATCAAATTTTATCAATTTTATACAAGTTATGTCAAAAATATGAATTTCGTTAAAGAGAAAAGTACCTTTATATTCCAGAATATCAAAAAATGCTATTACGAAAAGTTGTTTGAAATTAGAAACTATGTCTAAATATACAATTACATCATTCTAATCGAAAAAAAAAAAATCAATTTTTTCTCAAATTACGGATACTCAACATCATTTTATTACAATTATGATAACTATTTTATTATCACTTTTACGAAAAAAAGTTATTCTTCATAAAATGCTCTCCCTGGTCTAAAATCTAAGATACAACCATCAGATATCAAACTTTTTTAAGTTTATACGAGGTATGTAAAAAATATGAATTGTTCGTAAGAGTTAAGGCTCTATTATTCACAATATTTTAAATAGAAGGATGTAATTAAACACTAAAACAAATTTTTTAATTCCAAACAACTTTTCTTAATAACAATTTTCGATATTGTGAAATGTAAAAGTACTTTACTCTTTAGTGAAATTCATATTTTTTGACATACCTCGTATAACATTAATTAAGTTTAATATTTGATGATTGTGTCTTAGATTATATACGATGCAGAGTATTTTATAGAATAAATTTTTTCGTAAAACTGGTAATAGAAAGTTATCAATAGGTTCCAAAAAAAGTTTTTTTGCTCAACATTTATTATTGTTGAAGCTTATTATTAAATGTATTTTAGGTAAGCTTTACAGAAAACAGTTTTGATCACTTTGTATAAACATTTTTTTAGCTGGTAATTTTCGGTTTTTGTATTACATTTTTGTTATCTTTCTTAATTTTCTTAAAAAGAAATAGTTTATTTTATCTCTAAAATAAAATAATTTAGTGCATTTTAAAGATTACATCCTAAGCTTTAAAAAAGCACTTATAAAACTGTAATAGATCTGTTCAAACTTGAGTATTACCGTCTTAAAATGGTGGTAATTCTATAAAACTACGAAGATTTCAAAAATTACATTTTTTGAGACGTCATATCATTTGAATTAAATTTTTAAGATTTTTTTTGAATGAAACATCATTTAGTAAGATGCTTGAAAGGTAAGTTGTGCAAAATTGAGAGTTTTATAAGAAAAATTGTATTAATTACACATTTTGAAATCATTTTTAAACAAAATTCATGTAAGGCTCAATTTCCGCCCACACTGTACTTATGCCCATACATTTTATTTCTTTCTATTAAAACCATAAAATAGCTTAATTATTTTTCTTTCATGTTCAATTTGTAAAATCTCATTTGATCTGTTAGTTAAAGAATTAAATTAGAATAACTCAGCCGTGCACTTCGCCGTACGTTAGTTTACAGTGCGCCAATGTTTGTGAGAAGGGTGACTTTAGCGTTATAAATAAAAAATTATAGAAGAAACAGATTTAATTTTAGAAAATTCTTTACATAAGATTTTTTTTGTAAAGTTTTCTCAATTTTTCAATGGTTAATAAGTCAGTTTTTTTCTAAAATTTATATTTTTGGAGTCATTTAAAAAAAACCTCTAATTTCGTAGTTCATTTGTTTAATAAAAAATGAAGCACCCACTTCTCGAGTAGAACTTTTTGATTTGTTGTTTATTAAACATTTCTTAATGAAATTACAAAAAGTTCTATCTTGTTTGATTTTTTCCGAAGTGAAAATCTATATGCACTACCCTAAAGAATTTGCGTCGCAAATTTTTACCAGTTGGGACGCGGTGCTCAAATCATTTGATCTTCGCTCGAAAACGATAACCGATGGAGCGTGTGCGTTGTGTGCGTCGAAAATTCTTGCGTTCGATTTATGCGACGAACACGTCCACACTAGCACAATTTACTTCGAGCACGCAAATATTTGCGACGAACAGCTGGTACGCACGAAAAATTTACCAATGCACACGCGGCATTAGAAGTCGTTCCGTTGAAACTGATCTTTGCTGTGGTGTTTTTAGTCTCACTGTTAGCATATGCCTTAATTTTTTTGGAATTCCAAGATGCTCTAGCTCTTCCATCATTATTGAATTGTATCAAAAGCGATTTTAAAATCTATGAATATTACGTGTATTTCTCTGTATTCTTCTTCATGTACCATGCCCTTTCAGAGCGTCCATTTAATACCATCATAGCTATCTTAATTTTATTCACTGCCACCCTAAATAGCATGCTAGAGTCAACACAATACCAATGTATTGTGTTGATACAAGCATGTTATTTCTCACAAGCAAACATGTATCATTTCTCTCTATAAATGGAATTAATTGTTGATCTCCTCGGCCTGACTCCGTTGTGGTATTTGCCTAATATTCGGTCAGCGCATGATTTAAGTCTCATGTTTAGTATGTTTGTTAAAATTGTATATGTGTGTTTAATAGGGATATTGATCTGTAATTCTCGCACTCCGCCCGATCTCCTTTTTTTATAGACAGCACTATAGTACCCAGCGGCGGATCTAGACCATTGCTTTGGAAGGGGAAATATGCCTTAAAGGGGAAACTTCCAATAAAACACCAACCACAAGACACATATTAATTATATCGGTTTTATAGCGTTCTACGCCTTTCCGTTCCTAATCGCCACTTCTTTCTATTGTGGCAGTCTTCCTCTCTTAGATTTCTTTCACATTTCGCCTTAGTGATGCCCTTTATCCATGTAGTTACTGGCCTTCTTCGTTTTCGTTTTTCTGTGGGGGTCCACTCTAACACTTTTTTGGGGATTCTCCTTTCGTCCATTCGTCTTACGTGCCCGTACCAAACTAGCTGTTGTCTTTCGATGTTATCTATGATTGTTCTTTATATTTCCATTTGTTGTCTAACGTCGTCGTTTCTTATGTGTTCTAGCCTAGATCTTCTTGCGGACTT
Source organism: Diabrotica virgifera virgifera (assembly GCF_917563875.1). Classification (NCBI taxonomy): domain Eukaryota; kingdom Metazoa; phylum Arthropoda; class Insecta; order Coleoptera; family Chrysomelidae; genus Diabrotica; species Diabrotica virgifera. The sequence goes on along the minus strand of NC_065449.1, from coordinate 62,327,877 downwards.
TCTCCGAAAATCCATCTCAGTGGCTAGTAATTTATCTTTGTACTTAATGGTTAATGACCAGACTTCAGCTCCATAGGTTAACACTGGTTTTAATATTGTGTTGTAAATTCGTTTTTATTTTCTGTTCTTATATTTTTTTGCCACAGTACTGAATTCAGGGCTCCTATCACCTGTTTTCCCTTTACTATCCTTTCCTTAATATTTTCTTCATTTCGTCCTGTACTAGTTAGTTTTATTCCCAGATATACGTATTCATTGCAGCTTGTAATTATCTCCTGTTCCACTTTCAGGTTCTCCGTTTCTTCCCGTCCTACGCATAGATATTGTGTTTTTTTGGTATTCACTTCCACGCCCCATTTTCTATATTCCTCTATTAGTTTCCTTGCCATATATTCAAGATCTTCATTGTCCTATGCAATTACTATTTGGTCATCTGCATAGTGCAGCGTGTGCATATCGCATCTCCTCTCGGTAGTTCCATTCCATGGCACTTCTTCTTCCATTGTCTGACGGCTTCATGAATATATATTGAATAATACTGGCGATATACAGCATCCTTGCCTTAGACCTTTAGTGGCCAGGAAACCTTTTGATATTTTATTTCCGCTTTTAATTTTGGATGTCGAGTTTCTATATAGTTCCTTGAGTGCCTGTAGATTAGATACATTTATGATGGTCTTTTCTAGTACTTCCCATAGTCTATTAATGGGGACCGTGTCATATTATGCCTTCTTTAGATCTACCATGAGTAAACGCAACTCTTGGCCTCTTGGCAGCCCTTTTTTATTTTAAACGACATAAATAATAACTTCTTATTTCTATTTCTAAATTCAAACGACATAAATAATAACTTATAGATGCATTTAGTTCCCTTAATTTTCCTAGATGTTGCCTGAATTTGTCTGTTTGTGGTTTAACTTTCATGTCAGCTAATATATTTTTATGCTTCAATAAGTTTTTCAATAATTTTGGACCTTGTTAGGGAAGGTTTCCCCATTTTCCCTCCCCGTAGATCAGCCAGTAATAATACCGCTGTTCCAATCATCTGTTAGTGTATTTTGTGTCCATATTTGTTATATTAGCTTGTTTATTTCTTTATTTAATTCTCTTCCGCCATATTTCATTAATTACACTGCTATTCCATCTTCTGTGGGAATTTTTGCTTCGTCGTTATCTTGTACTATTATTGGTCTTACTTCTAGCACTCCACAGCAGTGTACTTCCTCCGTAATAAATAGAATTTATTCGTAATATTCTTCCCATATTCTGTTTATCTGCTTATATTCAAATTTCGTTTCTTCTTTTTGGTTGTTTGGTCCTCTTGTTTTAATACTGGGCTTTTTATTGTCTCTTTCCATATCCTCCAGCTTTTCATTTAACCAGTCATTTTTCTTCTTTTTACTTGTTGTGTTAGCTTTGCTTCTGACGATTTTGTATTCTTATGATTACTTCTTCCATCTTTCCAGTCTTTAATAACGTCTTAATTATATGTTGCTATTTTTAGTATATTTTTTTTGTTCCCTTTGTGTTTTTTCTTTTTTGTTTTCTGATCTTTGTTCGTTATATTACCTTTTGTTGTTTTTTCCTTGCTGTCATTATAAAATTTAATATTGTCCTTATCCTTTGCCAAGCTGTTGTCTGAGTTCTATTTAAGTTTTTGCTAGTTTATTGGATCCATGTTTCTCACTCTTTTGTCTTCCTCCATTCATGCAAATTTATGATATTTCTGACTTCAATTTCATACTGTCTGTGTCTCGTGTACTATCAGTTTACTGTATGTAATATCTCATACTATAGATAAAAGGGACTTACAGGCTGCACATTTTTCAAGTTTACTTCTGACCCCAGAGGTCTGGTTTTCCTTGTCATTATTAAGTACTCAAGACACAACTTGTCTTCTATTTGGTTCATAGTGAAATAAGATGTAGTGTGTTAAATAACGAGAGGTGAATAAAAGGTGAAATGATGATTAAATATGTAATTAAGTGCCTCCTGAAGTGATCACGTGAGACACTAGTGAATATAAACTTTAAAAATTAATAATTGTGTAGCTTACTGTGTAGTCATCGTTAAATAAACTTGAAACGAGCTTTTAAACAATACAAAATTGGTTTTATTATGATCATATTTAAAATATTTTACACAATGGCAGTTTTTCTTTATTTTTACCTATTATTATGTTTACTTACCACAAAAAATTAATATATTATTGGCAGGCGTTTTAGGTGTTTTGTAAAAAAGTAGAAAAATTAAATCATAAATTTGTATTTTTCAGGACTTACCTTACAAAATATTATTTTTTAGTTAGATGTTGAAGCGTTTCCATATTTTATGAATGTACAGGGTTATTCCCTATATTTTGATTCCCCTGTAAACTGCTTGATTTAAAGAATTAGAAAAAAATGTAAAATACAAACGGTATTCAATTTTTAAATTATGATTTTTTGACATATATATTGTACTAGTGACGTCATCCATCTGGGCGTGATGACGTAATCGACTATTTTATTTAAATGAGAATAGGGTTCGTGTGCTAGCTCGTTTGAAAGGTTACTCAATTCCCTATCGAGTAATATAATCATTAATATGATTATTTATACAGGGTCTCCAAAAACAATTTTTTTAATTAAATTAATTGACACGAAAAGAAGAATGTATGTAATTTATTTAATTCAAAATACATTCTACTGCAGTCAGAAAATAGAAATAAATGTTTATTGAACAAATAAACATTACGGTTCACTTAAATTCAATGTTCAAGCTGCCATCCATCTGTTTATTGGCAGTTTGAATATTAAATTTAAGCAAAAAAACAATGTTTATTTGTGAAATAAACTTTTATTTTTGGTTTCTAATAGCAGTAGAAGATATTTTGAATTAAATAAGTTACATACATTCTTCTTTTTGAAGATATTCTTCTTTAGCGGCGAATCGATTGAGAGTAAAATTTGATTGATCCGCGCGCATGTGCACACCGACAGTATGGTATTAGTTGTTATACGGGCTCTGATTGGGTGTTGAAATTTTGAAATGATCTGTCAATAATTGTTCAATATGGAGGTTATCGGTAAACAAAATATTGTATAATATTAGTTTTTATTGATGTGTGGACAGAAATAAAATCAAATTTATAATTATAGTGACTTTTTAAATAGTTTTGAAAAGCCGCAGGTACGTAATTCTAAATGTTTCAGTTGGAAATACCTAATAGTTTCCATACCTATCTATTTAGAAAATGTAAACAAAATAATGTAGTTACCTATTAGTAGGCAATGCTTTAATTTACATAATCTGATTACGAACAAACTTTCTACAAATCTTCATCTCATATATCGTTTTCTTACTCTATATTTTGTTGTATTTTATTTCGATAAAAATCAAACTAATAATTTTATTAAATTCATATAAATTTATTGTGTAAACGTTTAGTTTGTGTATATTCCCACATGACGTATACGAGAGTTTGGTGCAGTTTGAAATGGCGTCAACTTTCGTACGGCGCGGTAGACGTGAAGTGGGTTCAAGCCCCAAGCAAGTTATTATTTTTTTATTTTTTTTATAGATTTTATGATTGAAGTGTATTATTATATAATTTTTGAAGATATTCTTCTTTTTTGAAAGTGGTAGATAAGAAAGTTAGTTTGATTTTTAAATAAAATAAGTACAAATAACCTATTAAGTATATTTACTTCGTTTAAATTACCTATTATATAATAGAAGAATATCTTCTTACGTGCGTACAAAGTACACACACATTCTTTTTTTGTCAATTAATTTAATTCAAAAGAAATTTTTTGGACACCCTGTATAAATAATTATCTTAATGTTTGTATTACTGAAGAGAGAATTGAATGACCTTTCAAATAAGCTAGCACACGACCCCTATTACCATTTTAAAATATAGTAGATTACGTCATCACTCCCAGATGGATGACGTCACTAGTATGATATATATGTCAAAAAATCATAATTTACAAATCAAATAACTATTGTATTTTACATTTTTTTCTAATTCTGTAAATAAAGCAGTTTACAGGGGGGTCAAAATATAGTGAATAATCCTGTACAGTCTAAAAAACACATTAAGAACAACATACAAAATATACTACTATGTTCGTATTATAAAATTTTTACTCACGACCTATATCTCAATACCAAAATATAAATTCATGGAAAATGAGTACAGATTAATTTTTGAAACGCCCTTTGAGCAAACGATAAAGTGATGGCAAATATAAAATTAATTTTTATTTTCAACTTTCAAAGCCCGTCTGTAAATATATTTTGTTTTTTCTTTGTGTTAACATACTGGAAAAAAAGGCAGGATTCAATATAGGATCCGATCCGTTTGTCAAATATAATCCTATTAAATTTTATTTTTGTTACGTAAATAACCGACCAATAAAATGTTATAGGATGTACCATTGGTATTTTAAAAATTTGTTTTTAAATAACCCTCTACAAAATATTTTACTATTTGCGTCATAAATTTACGACCCTAGGCGCAACATTTCGGGCCAATGCTTTTTTAAATGCATTCCTTTTTTTTCAAAGTCTGAGAAAACTAATAAATATTTTTGAAAAATTTAAATGCAAAATGAAAGATTACATTATTACCAAGGGCCGAATGTACAGGGGTAAAAAAGAGAAAATTTATTGTGATTTTCAATTTCAAATGTTTTACTCAAAATAAACTTTTTGTTTATTATAAGGCATTTTGGTCTCGGTAATAATGTAATCTTTCATTATGCGTTTAAATTTTTCAAAAATATTTACTAGTTATTTCAGGATTCGAAAAAATTTAAAAAATTTAAAAGCATTGCTCCGAAATTTTGCGCTTACGCTCTTAATAGTAGGTATAAACTCGTTATTTGGAGTTAAAGCATGGTAGCCGGAATTTACCTTGATCACTTTAGATTATTCGCATATTTTTTGAGTAAAAATAAGAAACAAGAAAACATCGTTGACAGATACCTAAATGATTTTTTCAACATTTTCTCGTAAACTTGAATATTATTAGACTAAAACCTTTTATACTATATAAAATTTATTGGAATTTATTATGTCTTTTTATCTGTATCCGCAGATTTTAATACATAAATATACTTTTATTACATTAACAAATAAATACAGTATGCGGCAAAATAAACAGTACTGAAATGAGTATTAAAGTGTTTATGATGATTTATACATATATCCAGTGGCGGCTCGTCAGAGGAGGCAAGGGAGGCTTAGCCTCCCCATAAATTTTTTACACATGCTACACTGTTTTGTTTACTTTGCTATTCTGCTTCGCGTTAGAGATATCGGAAAAAGTTATTTGAACAAGTTATTCCAAATAATATTCTAACCCCACATACCAAATTTCATCACAAAATTCGCACTTTTAGTTTTTTCATTATTTGTAGTCAGGATCCTAAAATCGCAGAGGAGGCTGCTGGTCGGAAAATCTCACTTGCTAGTGCTCCGCGCAGCCCAGCAGCGCTTAAGATGGTTTAAGGAGACCCGGTCTCCTTAGAGCTGCATTATCGCTTAACGCACACGCTGCCCAGAGATTGGGCAAGGGCGACTAATCGGCCAGCAGCCTCCTCTGCGATTTTAGGATCCTGACTACAAATAATGAAAAAACTAAAAGTGCGAATTTTGTGATGAAATTTGGATGTGCGATTAGAATAATATTTGGAAGGACTTGTTCAAATAACTTTTTCCGATATCTGTAATGCAAAGCAAAATATCGGTAATTTACTGTGTTTTTGGATTCGCAGTAGGCCGCTTTTAGAATTAAAAAAATTCAGTTGAGTATCTTAAAAAATATGTATTTTCAACCTGTATGGACTGCAAAAGTTCAAATCTGTATTTATTATGATATGCATATCTACTTACAGAGATATAATTGTTAACAAATAAACGACACAAACTTTGGTATTACACTTTTACAATTAGACTAAATATTTTTAAAATGATACGATATTATGAAATTGTGAATTATGATATTATAAAATGTAAATAAAAAATGGTCAAAAAAATGGGGCCTTAAATTAGATTTTTTTGGCGGATTTTTTTTGCTAGTACAAATTTGTCTAGATATTGTACAGTTAGGTATAGCCTCCCCTATTGTAAAAATCACGAGTCGCCACTGCATATATCTAGTACATAAAATATGTATACATGACAATATAGCCCTGCATACTTTATTCACGACGACACATATTCCCGATAAAACAGTGATGTTAAAGACGCCCTCTGGCCAGTGGCGGATCTACGGAGAGGAACATGAGGAAATTTGCCCCCTAACAAGGTCCAAACTAAAATAATAAAAAAAAATTGTTCAAACATAAATATATTAGCTGATATGAAACCGAAACCACAGAAAGACAAATTCAACCCAATAAAAACGCTAGTTAGGAAAATAAGGGAACTTAATGCCTATAAGTTATTATGCCTTTTATGTAATCTGAGTTTATCTTTTTTATGTCTTTTGGTTGGCTTTTCATTGGAAGTATCCTCTAAGACAAATTTCTCCTCCCAAGGCAAATTTCTAGATGCGCCACTGCCTCTGGCACAAAAAAATCTTTAATTCTTGTCCACAATTCCGAAATGGAAGACGGTGGATCTGTCCGACTCCTTCAGAATTCCCCATATGTACGCATCTGGTGGCGTTAGCTCTGGTGAGTGGCAACTCCCAAAATGAACGCGCAGTATTCGAAGAAGCTCCCTGGCAGTGTGAAAGGTTGTCCCGTCCTGCTGAAACCATTGTTGATTTTATGCTTGGACCGTTTTTGTGATCTTTTCCGTATGACCAAAAATAGTACTCCACCATAAAATTTTTTTCTTTAAAACTGAGAACTATGCTGAAGTACCTAACATTATCACCACATTAAAATAGGTTATAACGACGTTCGGAAACCACTCAGTACGTTTCGGCGCCTGATATATACAAATTTGAGGCATACGAATTTCAGTACTGTTTATTTTGCCGCATACCGTACTTGTACACTCCGACCGTTATTAGGAATATCATTGATGATTATAGACACATCCGTGTCTATAATCAATGGGAATATAATGTGAACTGCGCGCAAACCGGGAAGGGATGTAGAAGTTATTTGGGGGTTAAATTACAATGTTGCCAACAATGTTGTATTTATAAGTAAAAGCGAGAAACAAAACATCGTTGGTAGATAAATGATGCTGCTTACATTTTCTGATAAAGTTGAATATTAGACTAAAAGCTTTTATTTTCAAATAAAAGTTGTCGGAATTTGTTATTTCTTTTTACTTGTAAACTCAGTTTTTAATAAATTAATAAATCAGCTTTTGCTACTTTAACAAATATTGACTTTCAGTAAAACTCTTTCAGGTTTGCTTGAGCTTTCGAATTTATTTAATTATTTATCAAAAATATGCTCAAAATAATAACTACATTACAAACTAAGTTGGTATTAAACCTTATCTACTGACGTGGATGCCTCAGGACGTAGACGTAGACGTAGACTTATAGTCCAGGGTAATAAGGATTTTCCCGGGACACTCAAAGATCCAGGTAGCTGACTACTTTTTTAGTTATTGTAGACCTATAGGAAGAAAACCTACACCTGTTTGCTGCCTAGAGTTCGCGTCCGTTTTTTAATTATTAACAATTTAGTGCAAAAGCCGCGATTTTTTCGATTTTTTGCACCCCATTCAAAAGCTAAATAGTTGATATAAAATTACAAAAATTAATTTTTTAGAACAATAAAAAACCATCAAAATGCCGATTACTGAAAGTTAAAAAGATAATTTGTTGCTACACAAACTGCAAAATAAGTGAAAATCGTTATTTGTTAATAACTTTTACAAAAACTACCTTAGAACTTTAGTGTTTCACCCAAAGTTGGGTATTAGCGTACTTAACAAATCATCAAAATTATAGACCGATCCATTTATTAGTTTAAGAGATATTCTGTTTGTTTATCCCAGAGACCTTTATTTTGCAATAAGATAAGACAGAAAATAATGAAGATAGGGCAATAGGACAATAGAGTATGCCAAATAAAAGTAGAAGAGTGATACTATCAAAATGTATTAGAAAAAGTTAAAAAAATAATTAATATAGTCAAACATCCTAATGCCAAATTTTTGAAATTTTGTATTCTGCGTTCCGCAGTCACTTTGCAGTGTGGGCAGCATATCCCAATATAAAACTTATGGAACCTTGCAGCTCAGTGTTGCCGGTTTTAAGCAGACGAACTTAAAGTCCGTCTAAATAGAATATTCCCGAAGTACAAAACATCTTGATTTGAAAATCTGTGGGTTTTATTATTTTTAAATAATTCATAGATAGGTACTATGAAAGATATTTATACGATATTATAGATATAACATTTGATTATTAATTATAATTAGCCTGTGATTAATATTATATTTAATAGTTATTTATGATATAAGTGTTAAAAGTACAATTTTAAGGCACGCATGTGAAAGTTTCGCTTTGTTCATTCTGTAATTCACATGAGTGCCTTAAAAATGTACTTTTTAACACGTGTACTTTGTACGAACTTAAGAAGTTATACTTCTATTATATGATTTCAATGAAATAAATATACTTTCAACAGGTTATTTGTATTTAAAGATTAAACTAATTTTTAGTTACTACTTTCCAAAAATTTTTATTAAAACAATACTAAAAATAGAAAGTTATATAACACACGGATTCGAACCCCTCGATCTTCGGTCGAACGCGCTACCACCGAGCTAAACTCTCTTTGCTTTGACAGCTTACAAGATTTCTCATACATACTGACAAATTTAATAGACCAAGTGAGGTATAAAAATATTTTAACATTTATTTAATATAAATATTAATATCTCTTGGCAACACTGTTCTTCATAAGAGTCTGTACTGAAAGGCGACCGTGGAACGCAGTATAGTTTATAAACATTTAGAAGAACTTTATAAATGTTGTCCGTAAAAACAGTCTTTTTATATATTCGAAAAGATATTATTTTAACACAAATTTTCAAATAAAAAAATTTAGCCTGGGTTCATTAAATTTTGGGATTTTCATCAAATTTTGGGACAAAGTTAGCCATATCTTTTTTTTTTTAATTCACAGCTAATTTGTTTTATAGTAATTAAGGAATCTCATTAATGCCGTTTTAAAGAATGGGATTTGTATACTTTCTCAAAAAATTTGCACAAACATTGTACCTTCACAGCACCCTCTACGATTTTTCAAAAATGTAGTTCAAACGATTACTAGGGGGAACCTACAAATCCACCGAGTTAAAATACCGAAAACGCAATTTCAAACTAATACAATCTTCTGTATATCCGGATCAACTCAATGGATTTTGATTTTTCTTTTTTAATTTGTATGAAATTTCTACGTACATTACAAATATGCAATTTGTTTATAAATTTACTAATTAGTAAACAGTCTAATTTGTTTAAACAATTCGTGAATAAATATTTTTTTACAAAAATTTATTTTTTTAATCATAGTATTATTAATGATCATAGAAAAAGTTAAAGTAGGGGAAGGACGGGGAAGATGACGCAGCGTCTAAGATGACGCACCTCTGTATTTTATCAAGTACTTCACTAAATTCAGTTTTTATACCCGTGGCGCCCTCCTTTAGAAACTACTATTACTTTAAAACTTCATCGGTCAGCTTTCGTACTGTTTAGTATCTGTGAGGCAGAGTAACGCGATACACGTTGATTTCTTGTTATTTTTGACACTGCGAATATTAATGGTAAGTTGTTTAAAAATGGTTCCATTGGATTTTCTTCATATTCATGGGAGTAGGTGATATTTATTTTCAGTTAGCGAGGATTTATCTGTTAAATATTTGATGATGGATAATTTTGATAACCATTTTTTGTAGGTTATGCTGAACAGGCTAAGTTGACGCAGACTGCGTCATCTTTGCTGTTATAGTGCGTCATCTTTGCCTTTTCAGTTCATTACCTTAAATAACAATGGAGTATAGAATATTTATTATTTAGTGTCTATTTTGCATTTTGAGGCATCTTTTTCTTTTTTAGAAATGGGAAAATATATACGAAAAACACAGAGAGGATCATTTTCTGCAGCAGCTCTTAATGCAGCATTGAATGCAATTTGTAGAGATGGTCGTAAAATTCGGGAAGTGGCAAGGGCATTTTCAATACCAGAAGCTACATTGAGGAGAAAACTTAAGGTTAAAAATTTATTAAAGGAAGTCAAATCAGAGTCTAAAGAGTCTCAAGGAGATACTAGATCATGTTCTCAAGCTGGCCAATTTATTTTTTGGTATCACTTGCATAGAGCTGAGAACCATGGCATTTGCTTATGCAGAACGCAATGAAATTAAACACAATTTTAATAAGAATAAACAAATGGCTGGAAAAGACTGGTATCTAGGATTTATAAAACGAAATCCTCAAATTTCCTTGAGAAAGCTAGAAGCTACAAGCATTAATAGAATAACAGCCTTCAATAAAATAGAAGTAGACCGCTTTTTTAAAAATTTGGAAACAGTGCAAGAAAAATATAAATTTCTGCCAGATCGCATTTACAATGTTGATGAAACCGGTATATCTACGGTTCCTAAAGAATCATGTAAAAGACTTGGACCCAAAGGAGTAAAGCAGTTTGGAATCATTTCTTCGTGGGAACGAGGGAAGAATATCACGGTAATAATGGCGTTCAGTGCCTCCGGTAACTACATACCTCCATTATTTATATTTCCCAGGAAGAGGATGAGCCCACAGCTTCAGAAAAATGGACCAAGCGGTGCGATTTACAACTGCACGGATAATGGATGGAGTAATACGTCTATGTTTTTATTATGGCTGAAGCATTTCCAAAAAAAAGTCCTGTCTAGTCCAGATAATCCCGTGCTGTTAGTATTAGATAATCACTCGAGCCATATTTCACTGGATATTTATAATTACTGCAAAGAGAATGGGATTATAATGGTTAGTATTCCACCCCACACATCCCACAAATTACAACCTCTTGATGTGTCATTTTTTTCTGCATTAAAATATGCGTATGGTCGCCATTGCAATTCCTTTCTAAAATCTAAGATCAGCAACTCAGAGTTTGAAGATAAAATTACTCCATATGATGTCGCCGAGATTTTTAAGTTAGCATATGATTAGGTGGCAAATATTGATAAGGCCGTTTCTGGTTTCGGAACGTGCGGAATTTTTCCGTTAAACTCTGATAAGTTCACAGAAGATGACTTTTTTCCTGCTGATAATTTAAACAATGATAGCTTGGATAGAGATGTTTCTCCTGAACCTGCACCTCAGGGAACACCTCCACTAATAACAACACCATCTATAAGAGAACCAGAATTACCACGTCCATCAACCAGCCGACAGTCTCCTGAAAGTCGTCACACAACCCCCACAAAACAAAATGAAATAACCAAACGTCCACATATTTCTCTTTCACTTATTTCTCCAGTTCCTTTGCCCAATAAAAAAATTAAAAGAAAATGGGCGACAAAAGCAACATTCTGAAATTCTAACAAGCACCCCTTTAAAAGAATTCTTAGAAGAAAAAGAGAATAAAAAAAAAAGAAAAACTGGCGAAGTCGGAAGAAGGAAAGAAAAAAGTAACCAGACAAGTATTGGTTAATGATGCAGGATTAAAACTAAATAAAAATAAAGGGAAAGCCAAAGTACAAAAATAATCAAACAAAAAATAAACAAAAAAATCTTGGAGGATAGCGATACTGAAGAAAGCGATTTTGATGAAGAAGGTCTTTGCAATGACGATGAGTTCGATGACATAATCAACGAGGGAGGTGAAACTGATATCTGCATATTATGTGGAGACTTCGGCAAAAAGATGGAAACATGGTTCAGATGCACAAGTTGTGGACAATGGGTGCATACAGAATGCAGTGGAGCCAAAAGTCCCGAAAACTACATTTGTGACTTTTGTTAATATGTTAAAAAAACTTTGTTTACATTTTCTTACTTTCAGTATTAAAAAATAAATTTTCTTTTCATATCACTTGCGCTTTTAATATAGATACCTACATGCGCCATCTTCACCATCACTGTGCGTCATCTTTCCCTCGGTGGAAGGTAAGATGGCGCAAAATCGTTTTTTTTTAAAGCCGCATAAAAAATACTTCCTTTTATTGAATTTAAAAATAATCCTAGAAATTGGTTATAGAAATGTCCAAATTACAGGCTCGTAGCATTCAAAGTTAGCTTAAATATTTTTTACCCTTAAATAAAATGTATTTTGCTTAGGTGCGTCATCTTCGACGTCCTTCCCCTACACTTTAATAAATAAATGATTTTTATTGGATAATTATTTATTGAAGATAATTTATTTATTAAAATATACCTTAACTTGTTCTATGAATAATAACGATAGTATGATTAAAATCATGGATTTTTGGGAAAAATTGTTTTTTCAAAAACTGTTTAAACAAATTAGACTGTTTATTAATTAATACATGTCTAGACAAACTGCATAATTGTAATGTAGAGAATAATTACAAACAAACTAAAAAAAGATCGATCAAAGTATATTTAGTAGATCCCGAGATATATAAAATGATAGTAGTTTTAAGTTGCCTTTTTTAGTTTTTGAACTCGTGCATTTGTCGGCTCCCAGCTCCCTTCACTTATCACGACTAGCCACCAATTGAACTACATTTTTAAAAATCCGTGTAAGATACCAGCTTTTCTAATATGTAAAATGATTTTTTCTACGGACAATATTTTTAAAGTCATTCTAAATGTTTATAAACTACAAAATTTCAAATTTTATTTTTGACTAAATTAGATAATTTTTTTACCTTTTTTTAGTACATTTTGATAGCATCAGTTTCCTACTTTCGTTTGGCATATGCAGAATTGCCCTATCTTCATTATTTTCTGTCTTTTGTTATTGCAAAATAAAGGTCTCAAGGTCTCTGGGATAAACAATTAAAATAACTCTTAAACTAATTAATGGTTCGGTCTCAAATTTTGAGGGTTTATTAAGTAGCCCAATACTCCAACTCTGGGTGAAACACTGAAGTTCTAAGGTAGTTTTAGTAAAACTTATTAACAAATAACATTTTTACTTATTTTTCAGTTTGCGTAGCAATACATTAACTTTTTAACTTTCAAAAATCGGCATTTTGAAGGTTTTTTAATGTTCTAAAAAATTAAATTTTGTAATTTTATGTCAACTATTTAGCTTTTGAATGGGGTGCAAAAAATCGAAAAAATCGCGATTTTTGCACTAAATTGTTATAATTTAAAAAACGGACGCGAACTCTAGGCAGGAAACAGGTAGGTTTTCTTCCTATAGGTCTACAATAACTAAAAAAGTAGTCAGCTACCTGGATCTTTGAGTGTCCCGAACATGGTCTATTTCTAGCTTATTACCCTGGAGTATTATCACTGTATTTATTTTTAACATAAACTACGGAATGATTCTTCACACTGCTGTAGAATAAAATACTGATCCAAATAAAATAAACTTTATTATTTCAAGAAAATTATGAACGCACGCATAATATTCAAAAAATGGTGGAGGTTCTTAGAAAATCTTTATAAAATGAATTACAAAAAAACTTGAGTATGGGTAATTAAAAAATAGTAAACGAATGTTGAAAGCACTTGAAAGTAGAACAACTGAATGAACTTGCTGCCATACTAATAGCGAAATAATACAGAATGGACTGATTTTTAACACTGACGTGCAGTTCGTGATACCGCAAGAAAACTTTAGGTACATCAACGTAGCTCAAAGACCAAACCATACTAAAACTGCAGCACTTGGGAGCAGGTACAATTACACACCACTTGAAGATACACAGATGGTAGTCTAGGAATATTTTATAAAACAAGTTTTAACCGCTCACTATACTACTCGCGAAGTCGACCGAAATTCAGCGAGTACGAGATAAGACAGGTTGTTCATGCGACTTCGCTGCGCCTCGGACTACTTCCGTTCTGTGGCGGTTTTTTCGACCAAGTCAAAGAAAAATAAGTCGATATCGCCTTGCTTGCATGTGTTGCTCGCGAAGTTGAACGAGTGTGTAGTGACGGGTACTTCGGAATTCGGTCAACTTTCCCAAAGTAACTTCGCGAGAGTGTGGTGCTTGCTTTAAAACAAATATATTTTCGGTGCGGTATGGCATCCGCATATCAGTGGTTAAGGCTTTATGTACTGTCTTACCCTTGCGAGGATGCTATTACAAAACTAATAACGTAACCTACTATCACGAATTTATTTTTCCTCCCCATAATTGAGAGAAGTCTTTAGATTAGATATACCAATGTGCTCTCCTTCTCAAAACTGAGGGAATCTTAGTTCTAACGTATGGAGCAGGAATACTGATTCTTACCAGAAGAAAAAATCATTAAAGTGCAAGTGGCACAGAGAGCAATGGAGAGGTCAATGTTGAATATATTCCTTAGAGAGAAAGTTCAAAATAAAATAGTAAGAAATGTAATCTAGTCACAACATAGGTGGTCCCATGGGAAATTCTAGCTCGCCGTGATTTGATGGTGGTATTATAGGATTTTTAGGTCGCTGAATCCAATGGAAGTGTTTTGGAAGCCTAAATATGGTGCATTCAATTGTTATTAACAAATTATGGTAAACTTAGGCATTTTTCAGGATGTACTAGAAGCCTTGTAAGTAAATTGATAGTGTTAAGGTCCTCTCTGGTGTATTTTTGGTCGCTGAATTGAATGCGACCAGTCGCGATTACTCAAAGTATCTTCTTATTTTGTTAATAACACAATAATTGTTTATTCGCTGAAAAGCTCGAAATAATTCACTATCTACAGCAAGTCTATAGTATGTTTCATAGTATTTTTATACGCTAAATCGATTGCCACTAGTCGTGATAGCTTAAACCACGTTCCCACTTTGTTATTAATAAATGATTGCAAAAATAAAGGTTTAGAGTCCATTTACTCACGGTTCTTGCTCTAAATTAAAAAAAAAACACTTGGACTGACATGAAATTTGGCATACACGTATGTAACATATCAAACAAAACAAGTGATATTGTGCCGATGTGTGCTTTTAACCTGGGGATATTTTCGGGGGTGAAAAAAAATCATTAAAATAACTTGTGAAGCGGTAACGATTAATTTCATTTGAGATGCTAATTAGGGGGTGATTTTTCTGTTTTTTTTTTACCAAAAAAAGCGACTTTACTTTATTTTGAGCGTTTGACTGGGGGTCATTTTTGACCCCCGTTGGTCATCCGTGTAACAAAAAAAAAGGTTGCTCATCGGAATGTTACTGTGTCGTTCTCTGAATAATAGTTTCATACTTAACAGATGATCAATTGTGCTGAAAATTTAGAATATAAATGTATGTTTATTTTTGGATTCGACCGTTATTTGATGGAGATTCATTTTATCTAACAATAAAACACCAAAAAACTTTTGCTTTCAATACTTCCACAAAATTTATTAAAAACTAATATCACTACAGCTGTTTTAGCAGAATGCCTTTCTCAAGTGATCGGTTTTTACAATGCATCTACACTTGAAAGTTTCTAACTGAGTATGTTGAGTAGTGGGGAGCTGATTGTCTCAAGTTTAGTCATTTAGAATTATATATGTATTTTTTAATTTATTGATTTCCATAGATTCTTATAAATATAGCTTAAGGCCTTTATTTTGAATTTGGAGAATTGGACACTGCTCAATAAAACAATAAAGCTCTGATTATGAAGGTGCTTACGTAGATTCTGTTTTTCTATTATTAAAAGCCCTTATGTGTTCTACTATTTTTTTGTCAAACGTTCTGCCAGTTTGACCGATGTAAGTTTTTGGACAAACACCACATGTCAGTTTGTATACAAATATTGTATACAAATATAAGTATAGAAATATTTTTTCTTGAATTTTATTTTTCGCGTGGCCTCCCACTAAACAACGTTGTTACTCATAAATGACCGATATGGCCTACTGTAAAAATTTTCTGTCAGTCAATTTTGGGAGACATGGCAGGCAATTATTATTATTTATTTATTAAGCTCAACAGGCCGTGAAGGCCTAGGGCTGAAAGATTTAATTTTTCCTTACAATTACTATTACATATTATATATAATGCTATATCCTATACTACTATAATATACAAAATATTACATTTGTTTATATAAAACACTTAATACTACACTTAACATTCCTTATAGTTTTCCATACATTTCTTCACCACTTCCTTCCATTCTTTTCTTTCCAAAGCTTTTTCTTTCCAGTTTACAATGTTACTTTCTTTTAAGTCTTCCTATACGCTGTCCTTCCATCTCAGGCAGGCAATTATAAGCCCATATATTAATATAATTTATTGAAATATCGTTGAATCTCTGACACAACAATAAGTTTTGTTCTAAAACTAATTGTATTGATTTGTTTATTTCATTATTTTAAATATCTATCGGTAATTAAAATAATAATTCACTGTTAACTATATGCTTTTATGAGTAGAATTAATATATCTCGTAAATTGTACTAGTTGCCATTTGTTCCTGTAAAACAAAAGTTATCAACTGAAATAATTTATTGTTACAATTTGAAATACCCATGTTTAATTCAAATACCACAGACCAATCAGTATATTATAATAACAGTAGTTGTATATATTTAATACATGAGTTCTTTTATTCAATTTTCTGTTATTAACCAAATTGGTGCGTACAAAATTTTAGAAATAAAAAGAGATATTAAATTAAAATATAAATATGTTATTGTCAGGGATCCGAAAATATGTATTAAAAAACTCAATATATCCATGCAAATATTCAATAAAAAACCTCAAAACATGTACGTAAACAGGGCGAGTGTGGAAGAACCCGAAAAACTTTGAGTCTGTATAATATACGTAGAAAAAATCAAAAATAACTCATATGTTATTATTCGATTTTCATTTGTTTCAGAGATATGGGGTGTTAAATTTTTTTTTTACGGTCGTGCTAAAAGAGCCACTTTCACGCACGCATTTCGTTTCCGAAAGTTGCACTTTTCCGCACGGCGTGCGTGAAAGTAAATTTTCCCGCACGGCGTGCGGGGAAATAAAATACACTGTAATATGGCATTATAATATATTATAATACATGCAATAAACTAATATTTAGATATTATTTACTAATTTATTTCAAATTTATCTTATTGTGTTCATATTTTAATGAAATTAGCGCGATAATTCGATGAAATAAAATTATTTTGACATAATATTTAAAAGTCAGATCAGTAGACAATTACAATGGTTTTGAATCGTCGCCATGGAAACCAATATCGTCGTCGTGGTAACCCATTATATTGAAAGTTTGGTTTTGACAACCTTGTCAAATAATTAATTTGTGTATTTTCACTTCTAAATAAAAATTGATATAACTCTTTTTTTGTGGCTTTTTTCCAAACGTACGGCCCTAGAAAAAATATTGTTCCTAACTCATGCAGAAAGTGTCTTCCCCACACTCGACTGCTTGCTCGAACTCCGCTATCGCGTCGTTCGGGTCAACGGCAGTCTCGTGCGTGAAAGTATCACTTTCCGCACTACTTAGGAAAATAACTATTCTTACAAACTGACGATTTATCTATTGCTCTAAAACCGGTTGAGGTGCGCAAATTAAATTTGGTGGGTTTTAAGAGATAGTTATTGCGCATATTTTGACACACAATTAAGAATTTTATATTCACCATTGGCGCGCGTACGGATAAGAATCTGAAATTTTTTAAAGAAAAAAAAAATAGTAGGCCACTGAGATATTTCAAATTAAAAATTATTTTTGAATTCCATGTTCAATTTCGGACAAAACATATATCTTCATATTTGTTCATACGACGCGACGCTTCGTTTTCATGTAAAAAAATAAAATATCTTGACGCTTACAAAGTGTTCGAAATATGTAAGTTTCTACACATTCATATAGAAACTTCGTCGAAAACTTTGTAAGCGTTAAGATGTTCTATTTTTTTCATGAAAACTAAGCGTTGCATGAAAAAAAGGGAAGATAGATTTTGAGTCACAAATTGAACGAGGAATTCAAGAAAGATTTTTAATTTGAAATATTTCAGTGGCGTACTATTTTTATCTTTAAAAAATTTCAGACTATTACCCGTACGCGCGTCAATGGTGAATATAAGATTCTTAATTGTATGTCAAAACATGCTCAATAACTATGTCTTAAAACCCACCAAATTTAATTTGCACACCTCAACCGGTTTTAAAACAATAAATAAATCGCCAGTTTGTAATAAAAATTTTAACACCCCGTATCTCGTAAACAAATGAAAATCGAATAAAAACATATGAGTTAATTTTTTTATTATTTTTACGTATATTATACAGTCACAAAGTTTGGCGCGTTTCTCCCCACTCACCCTGTATATGCTCATAGGCGAAAAATATACCCTTAAGAGGAAACAGTAGCGATCAACAGGTAGCGAAAACGCGTTCCAAGATTGCGGCTGTAATTTTGAATATTTTTTCGAAATATTTGGCACACGTATTCGTAATATAATAAAGAATGGCGGTACAGAGCCCAATTTGAAAAATATATTAATATTTGGAAATTACTCTGTAATTAAATACAATATTAAAAAAACGAGCCTGTACCGCCATTAAGAAGAACAAAAAAATACACTTTCTTCAAATAAACTTTTTTATCCGATACCTAGATTGTGTCATTTTGGAACTACTAATGAAATAAAAAATTTTAGTAGTTCCAAAATGACACAAAATCTAGGCATCGGATAAAAAATTTATTTGAAGAAAGTGTATTTTTTGTTCTTCTTAATGGCGGTACAGGCTCGTTTTTTTAATATTATATTTAATTACAGAGTTATTTCCACATATTAATATATTTTTCAAATTGGGCTCTGTACCGCCATTCTTTATTATATTACGAATACGTGTGCCAAATATCTCGAACAAATATTCAAAATTACAGCCGCAATCTTGGAACGCGTTTTTGCTACCTGTTGATCGCTACTGTATCACCTTAAGTTGTACTTATCTGTATCTGTACATACTTATATTACTTTTCATACTTTTGTAGCTTTCTCTCCTCTTCTATTGGTGCCAGGTCGTTTTCTAACATTAGCGATAATTCTGGCTTCTTTTTTTTTAAGTCTCATCTCCCAGTTGGAGTTTACATATCGTTATCATTATCTGCACTTTATGTACAGATGCTCTGAAGAGTTTTATGTAGCTGCATTTAAACTAGTTCGTTAATTTTTTTAACCATGACACTCTCCTTCTACCAATACTCATTATTTCCCTATACGATCAATCTTAGCATTTTTAATCGCTGTCCCCTCATTAAGTGTTCCAAATTCCAGATATTCTAACTTTATTATTTTTATTGTCTTTATTATTTCGTATTCTTCCCATTGCTCGAAATACTTCGGTGTTTGTTGTATTCTGTGCTAATTCATGCAAAATTCTGGCTACAACTATTTTATTAATTGATGATTTAAATAAACTAAGTAGTTGTTATTGTTTAAATATGTATATAGTTTTTTAACTATACTACCCTTATTCATTCAATTCGTCGCTTTCCGAGTACTTTGTTTTGGAGGATTATTTTGATTAATCTATATTTAGTGCCGCTTTTTCTACTCGTGTCTCGTATCACGTGTCCGGGATATTCTAACTTTATCCTTTTAATCGTGAACATCATATAAGTTATCTTTCTTTCCCAATTTTTCGTAATAATATCACGTTGGTTATCTTTTCCTTAGTAATCGTCTCTATAGTCACATTTCGAAGGCTTCAAGTCTCTTCTACATCTCTTCAGTTTTTTATGATAATGGTTTGACGACCTCGGAGAAAAATGGAGAAAATATTTATAAAAAGATATAAAAACGTGTAGAAGCTGGGAACACTGGGAACAGGCCTACGTACAGCAATGCTTTGGATATGGCTAGAAAAGCTCTACTATTAAGTTGTACCGAAGCGCCAACACAATTTAAGAGCGTAGGCGCAAAATATGCATGCAACGCTTTTTAAATGTATTACTTTTTTTCGAATCATGAACAAACTAATAAACATTTTTGAAATGTTTAAACGCAGACTGAAAGATTATAATATTATTTCCGAAGGTCAAAAGTTGTCCCTTACAATAAACAAAAGGTTTCTATTGAATAATATATTTGAAATTAAAAATTACACTCAATTTTCTCTTTTTTTTACCCTGTAACTTACTCAAATAAACATTATATAGGCTTTCAGGGATTTTCGGCCCTCGGCAGTAATGTAATCTTTCATTTTGCGTTTAAATTTTTCAAAAATACTTATTATTAGTTTTCTCAGGATCCGAAAAAAAATGAATACATTTAAAAAGCGTTGCAAACAAATTTTGCGCCTATCTTGCGCACTTAAGGCATTATGCAATGAATAAGGTCCGTATCTAAAACCAATTTATGAATTTTGACATAAATACATTAGTATAGGGTACAAAAAAATAATCACATAATTTGGTCGGTGAGTTATTTATTAACTATTTATTTATCTAAAACATTGGTGCGCATACCTCCATTGTCGCAACACAACTTGGAACGACGCCATGTTCCTATGCTCATCCGTCTCAGCATGTTCGGATTTACTAACGTAAATGCTTGGCGAACTCCGTTTCGAAAGTCCTCATTCGAAACATACCTGCGTTTTCTAACCTCATCTTTAATGAAATTCTACAGTGCATTTTCCGGCGTTATCAAATTTGGACTTCTTGGAGGACAAGAAATTGGAGAACCTCGCCCAATCCATCGGCTCGGAAATATTTCTTTCAGGCGTTTGCGAAAAACGAGAGCAAAATGGGATGAGGCGCCATTTTCTTGAACATAAACAATGTCAGGAATCCCTGAGCTGTCAATTGCGCTAGAAACCACTCATTGATAATCTGCAGATAAGTAAGTGTGTTAAGTTATGGAACCTTAAAAAAATAGGGCCCAAGCAGATAAGTTGAAGCAATTCCAGCCCATATAGTAACATGAGGCGGGTTTTTTTCACTTCCTTAAAGAAATGAGGGTTGTCCTTTGTCCAGAAATAAACATTCGATTTCGAGAAATCGCACACTCATTGGTGAACCGAGCATTTTTTTGTCACATGCTCTCGGCAAGCGTTGAAGTAGTAATTGACACGCTTCAATTGTATACTCACTTGTGGTGGCCATCAGGTTTCAATTGCAACTATTGTTGTCTGTATGCAGGACCAGACAGATGCTCTAGACCAGGGGTAGGCAACCATTTTCGGACAATAGGCCATTTTCAAAATAAAAATTTTTACGGGGGTCGCTCGTTCCAATGTAACTTAAATAATGGTTTTTTATCATATACCTTCATGTATAAATATTATTAAAAATAAATATAGAAAACAATATTTTTTAATGAGATGCTATAACAATAATGTTGGAGAACAAAAGTTTTACAAATAACATTAAAAGGGCAAAATGAATAGAATTCCAATTATGTATCAATATGTGAAAATAAAATATACAGAAATTTAGGAAAATAGTTTATTTTTTATTTTATTCATTCATTAGAATTCAATGCGCTTTTTTTTTCTTCTTGAATATCGTTTGATAAATCATTCCGGTTATGTTTTAGGTACTGAAATCATCAACAAGTTTTGTATATCATCAACAGCATGTAAATTTTCATCTGTCAATCTCGTTCTAAATTTAAATTTTATGAAATTTATTTTTGAAAATGCTTGTTCATGTGCTGCAAAAATACAAATCATGATTTTGCAAAATTTCTGAAATTGGGAATTCTGCTTTCGGCTAGATTTTCTGGTAATTTTCTTCAAAATTATTTTTATATACCTTGTTAGATTTCAAATCAATTAACTAGTTGTAAATTATCTGGTACTTTTACAATATCAAAATTTCAAGTTTTCAAAAATTATTATGTCCTTTTCTTTTATATCAACTTGAGAAATCATTTTAAAACTTTTCCACTGCTGAGCCATCTTATTCTTCGTCAATTTCATTTAAGTAATTCTGGTATGTTCAATCGTTCATACCGTTTTTGCGAATATAATAATTATTGATGAATTTTACAACATTGATTTTTTTTTCGTTTTTCAAATTTACAACTTTTGTGCAGGTGCGCCTTGATAAAGTTGTAGAGGAGGCTGTGTAATATTTAATTCATTCAATTTTTTTATTAATAATGCCAACCAGACCAGTATCTTGACCCGTCATGGTGTTTACACCGTCAGTTGTCACTTTTTAAAAAAATTTCCACTGATAGTGCATATTGCAAACATCTAATTCTCACCTCTTTTATTTCCATGGATTATTTTCAATACACCAAGTTATTATGTTATACAAAATTATTTATCAATTCCACGGGTAAAAATCAACAATTGAGCGGTGCTCGTTATATTGTCGCTTTCATTAACCACAAGTGAAAAATACTTTTTTTTTGGCTTAGACTTACCGTCATACTGCCAGACACATAAGGAATACAAGTTTTACAAAACAGGTTTAAAACAAAGATAACAACAAGAAGGTATTAAGTAACACTAAGCTTAACAGCTAAAACAACTAACTACCAAAGGTATTAATTAAAAATATTTAAGGGAATTATAATGATAATTTGCTGTCTTTTAAAAAGTTAATTAAAGAGTTGTATACATCTACAGAACCAAGTGATAATAAATATAGTATATTCCAAGGAGTTGCTGCTTTACATTTTAATAAATCATTTATTAATTTAGATGAGTAAATTGTATTTTTAGAACAACCAAAAAATATATGATCTAAATCACTTTCCTCTTCACAATGCTCACATTTATCATTATCCAAAACCTGTATTTTAAATAAATGCATTGGATAACATGCGTGCCCGAATCGTACACTAATAATAGAAGTTATGTACTTTCTAGAAGCTCTACACGACTTGTACCAAGGAAATTTGGGAATATCGGGCTGAATTAACGAGTATCTATTTTGATTCACAAAATAGTATTCCTTCCACTGGTAGCTCCACTCCCGATGCAGTGTTGACTTGAAAGAGATTATACTATCAGTCAGTGTTATTTTATGTAGAATACTGGTATCGGATGAAACGCTTTCTTTGGCTAATAAGTCGACATATTCATTATGTTCAAATCCTGCGTGTGCTTTAATCCAGATAAGATGTACATTGATGCCTTTGGTTAAAAGATTTTGTTTAATATGTTTAATTTTATAAATGTACGGGCAGTCTTGGATGTTTGGGGGTCCATATTTACCAAGAGATTTCAATACTGCTAGAGAGTCAGACAAAATTATAATATGGACGAAATCAAATTCAGCTACATATAGTAAAGCTTCATATATTGCAATAGCCTCTGCTGTATAAATCGAAGTCTCCGGTTTCAGTTTGAATTTATTTTCTATAAGTCCCGATGGTATAAAAAAGGCGCATCCAGTTCCATCTGCAGATTTAGACGCATCTGTATATAGAGCTATTGACTCACTGTAATTGTTCGTTATGGATAAAAGAATATTTTTATTTAAATATATGTTTTCACTATTCTTTGGTACAATAATATCGTAGGAGAAAAGAAAGAAGAGTACGCGCAGTTTTTGAATAAGTCGTACGTTTTATCTATATTTTTTAAGAGTACTATATTTTGATTATAAGCTTCACATAGTAAGGGAGATTTCTTTTTTTTGCCAATATTTATTGATTAGATCATGGCACCTCAAAGTCACTATTTTTTGGTATAGAAGTGGGTTAAGTAAGTATACTTTCATTAAATATTTTTTGGACAAAAAACTTCGTCTTAGATTTAAAGGAGGTTCCAAGACCTCCAAATATAAAGCTTGTACTGGAGTGGATCTCACAGCTCCTAGACATATTCGTAAGGCTGAATTCTGTAAAACGTTGATTTTGTTTACTAGTGCATTACTTGCTGATCCATACAAAACACTGCCGTAATCGAAAGTAGATCGTATGTAAGCTTTATAAAATAATAAACTTACTTCAACATCCGATCCCCACCAATTTCTATTAATTGATTTAAGAAAGTTTATTCCCTTATTACACCTGTTCAACATGTCGTTAATATGTAACTTCCAGGTCAATTTTTGGTCGAGTATCATTCCAAGATATTTAATTTTATTTTTAAAAGAAAATTTATGCCCAACTAAGGTGATTGTGCTAATATTAGGAAAGTTATGTCTGGTAAATAAACAAACTTGTGATTTACTGCATGATAATTCAAAGCCATTTTCAATAAACCATTTTTTATGGAGACCATAGACGCTATTCAAGTTTTCAATGGATTGCTGATATTTCTTGTGTTCTGTGTACAAACAGAAATCGTCAGCATATTGTACAATATTAAATGCAATATTGTTAATAGTGACGTTGTGTAGATCTGCTGTGTAAATATTAAATAAAATAGGGCTCAAAACGGAGCCCTGAGGTAATCCTTTATTATTAAGTCTAGGGCCTATAAGAGTATGATTATTTTTTAAATAAATTATTCTATTTTTATACAGGTTTACAATGTTAGAAGCAAACTGTGATGGAATATTAAAAAATGTAATCATTTTTTCTTGGAGAATTGAAAGAGAGACAGAGTCATAAGCACCTTCGATGTCTAAAAATAAAGCGGGTACATAACTGTTCCTAGAAAAACTGTTCTGAATGTCTACAACAAGAGTTGTTAGGGAATCTAAAGTTCCATAACCTTTTTTAAAACCATGTTGGTTAGCGGGTAAAGAATTTTGATCCCTTAGCCACCAATCCAACCTAATCTTAACCACCCGTTCGAGAGTCTTCAATATACATGATAATAATGATATCGGTCGGTAAGCTTCAGCTAATTTAGGGTCTTTCCCCGGTTTGGGAATAGGAACGACTATAATACGCTTAAAATCTATTATGCTGTTGCCTTCAATAATTATCTGGTCAAATATATTTAAAAGTAATTGTTTTGCGTTATCTGGTAAATGTTGTATCATAGGATATTTGATTGCATCGTATCCTGGTGAGGTACTAACGCGATTATCAAGGGTAAATTCTAATTCAGCTCTCGAAAAAGGTGTAAGGAGAAAATGATTCTGATCAGATGGAAGCGTTTTAGAATTAATAACATCTAACTGGTTATTTACGTAAGGTGGAGCTATTTTATCGAAAAAAATCGTCTACCCATGAGTTACTTAGAGGTAATGAAAAATTAACTTTTTTCCTATTCATTTTTCTTGCTTGATTCCAAACAAGACTAGATGGAGTTTGTTTATTTAATTTTGAACACCATGCAACCCAACTTTGTTTGGCCTTTAATTTCAGGATTTTTTTGACACTAGCATTTACTTCTTTGCATTTACAAAAAATTTCAGGAGAAGAATTGTTTTTATAGTTTATTAATGCCTTCTTTCTTTCTGCAACGGATTGATCACATTCCGAATCCCACCACGGAGGGGGTGAAAAATACCTAAAATTAAAGTTTTTCAAAAAGTTTTTTTAATTAATTAAACATATTGGTATATTTTCAATACATCAAACAGTGCGTGTAGACAAATTAATATTTTCAAATATTTTAATTCTTTCCCACTATTCTTCTTTTAGTGCGCATTTTTTTTTTCGGTCACATTTCGACACGCTCACGCTCTGTTTGTTAATTTTTCATAAAAGTATATTTGAGCTTTGGAGGGCAGCGAAAAAAGCTGCTAAGGGCCGCATGTTGCCGACCCCTGCTCTAGACGATGAGCATGCGCCGAAAGGTGAATAAACATTGGCGCGGTGTTGAAACATGATTATTATTAGTGCAAAGGGACTTTTCGGCCACCCTAGTTGAGATATTCTGTTACACATGCTTACTTGGTACTATAGAAAGTTTTACTTTAATTTTATCATTGACTGGTTGCTAGAATTTGAAACAGTACTCTTTTTTACTTTGGTTTTACCAATTCTTTAAGATATCTCCACCAAAAATTCTCAATCACAGTTAATAAAGTGACGTGCTGCATTTTTCTTTATACATATTTGGAAGTAACCTTGGAGAATAAGGTTCTAATATCCGTTCCTAATCAAAAAGAAAAAGGTAATTTGGATAATGCCAAGCAATCCTAAAGTTTGGAGTTTTGTACTCGGAGTTGCTAAATATAATTTCATGTTTGGAATAATACATAATCGATAAACTTTTAATTTTACCTTATATTTATGTAGATACATTTCAACTGTCTAACTGATATACCCGCATATTAAAAAGAAAAAAGTTTCGAAGTATAGCGATATTTTCTTTAAATTTTTATTAAAGTTTGTTTCAAGTTATTTCTAGAAAACCTTGAGGCATGTAATACCAGTGCTACTGCTACGTCACATAAGTAAAGAGAGATAATATTATTATGCTAATATTGTTCTGAACCTATTTTTTTGACATCTATCTTACTACAATATATTATTTTTACTGGAAGTACATAAGCTTGGAAGTACTGGAACATTGAATTTAAGCGAAAAACAACGTTTATTTAAAAAATAAACATTTTGTTCTGTTTTCTGACAATAGTAAAATGTATTTTGAATTAAATAAATTACATACATTCTTCTTTTTGAGCCAATTAATTTAATTCTTTAATTCACAACAAATTATTTTGGACAACCTGTATACATAATTCAGTTAATGTTTATATTACTGAATAGAGAATTGAATATATTGAATAACCTTTCAAATGAACTAGCACACGACCCTATTCTCATTCCAAAAATTCATCTATGGCGTCATCACGCCCAGATAAATGACGTCACTGGTATGATATATGTATATGCCAAAAGTGGCATACTCTCGAATAAATGAATTTATTCCATAATTTTGAACTCTCTATATATTAAATATACTTGAAATTTTATGAAACTAATCATAGTAAATTTTTAATCAAAAATTATGTGACGATATAACCTAAATTAACAATTTATTAAAGCTGATCCCTACGCTTCATTTGGCAGTTAATCTTGTAGTTGCCCTCTGGGGCAATACGGAAAGCCTGCTGTACCTGCATGCGGTCACCGCCGCAATATCGTTCAGGAAACCAGTGTAATCTAGAACATAATCTAATCGTCGTCGCATTACTTTTCATTTTGTAACGTCTACGTCTCTATTTATACGTGCTTATGACATTGCCAGAAAATTACTTTACCAGATGCTTTTTATGTTGGCTACAGGGAACAAAGACAATGTAAATTTACTTATATTACGTGAAAATTTTCGTAAAAGTGGCGAAACCTTTAAAACATGTATAGATTTTCTCATAGAGGTGGGCTATTAGTATAGTCGGTTATGATCCAGTGGCCCCATAAAACGAAAAGGGTCGCTATGAAACATTCTTTTGACGCAACTTGGATAAAGATTTCACCGCACATCTCTTAACACTTGAAATACGAAAAGTCGGTCAAACATATTGAGCAATATTGTAATATACAGCTATTATGCACAACTGTTATCGCTTCTAGTTTAAGTAGAGCATAATGTAAAAGTAGTGAAATCATAATGAGTCTGAGAAGTGAAATAATAAGGGTGTATTTTTAGAACTAGTTGAGTACACTAAACATATAGATTCCACATTGTATATTCGCTTTAAAGGAAATAATGGATTTAATGTCTGACTGGTATATTATTTGACAAATAATAATATAATACGATATAGCGCCCTTGGGTATTATATTTATATAACGACTTAGATACTGTCAAGTTGACAAATATCAACCTAAGTAAAACTATGGTTACCACAATTACGTTATTTCTGTTACTGGTAAATGTACTTATGGTAGGGGAGCCCAAGCGGGGATTTTTGCAGTTACTCGAGCGCGTCAGATTATCATATGGGGAGAAACCTGGTACCCTGTAGATGTACCTCTACCATGTATTGGCTCTTAACACAGGGGAGTTCGTTAAGGGGGGCCCGAAAAAAAAATTCTATCCTTAAAAAAACTCGAAATTGTCAGATTAAGATAAGGTAATTTAAGTACATGCAAAATAGTGTATATTTCAAAAATCTGACGATTTGAGCCGGGCGTAAGGAAATGGGCGAGTCCCAAAATTTCACAAGAAAAATGCGAATATTTCGCGAAATGAATGACATATCGAAAAACTAAAAAACATCTGCTCAATATTTTTTAAAAATCTATCGAATGATATCAAACACGACTTCCCACGGAGAGGGGTGGGGGGTAAATTTAATATTTTAAATACGAACCCCACTATATTTCGCGAAATGAACATCAGATCGAAAAACTGTAAAATAAACTTATTCAATATTTTTGAAAAACCTATCGAATGGCATCAAACACGACCCCCCACGAAGGGGGATGGGGGGTTACTTTAAAATCTTAAATGGGAACCCTAATTTTTTATTGCAGATTTGGATTCCTTACGTAAAAATAAGTAACTTTTATTCGAAATATTTTTTCGAATTATGGATAGATGGCGTTATAATCAGAAAAAACGATTGTTGGAAATGGAAAATTAAATTAAAAAATGGCAAGCGCCCACTAAAATGGAAAAATTTACTTAACTTTTTTTGGTTTTAGAACCTACTCTTCACAACCCAATAGGTCCCCAAAGCGCTCGAGTGACTGCACAGTTAGCATACTTTGCTCCCCTACCATTATTTATTTAAAAACTAATTAATTCAAAATTCATTCAAATTTTTCGCATATAAAGAATAATTTAGTTGGACATTAAATGTTGAACACACCACGGGTATTATAATAATAAGGCTTTCAGTCAACGTATATCCCTCGGGCCGAAGGCCCTCGTGAAATACACCATTGACCTCAAGCGTTATTATCCTTATAATACCCTTGATACCTTAATAACTACAATATCCGACTGGTATATTATTTAACAAATAATGACATGATTTCAAAGTCAATTAAATATGATATATTTACCTAGTGCTTTATTTTTCAAGATAGCACCCTAGGGTATTAAAATAAAATAACTAGTTACACACTGTCAAGTTGACAAATAACTACCTAAGTAAAACTATGGTTACCAAAATTACGTTACCACTATTTATGGTAAATGTACTTATTTTAAAACTAATTCATTCAAAATTCATTAAAATTTTTTTGCATACTAAGAATATTTAGTCGGATATTAAACGTTGAAGGCACCACGGGTATTATGGATAATAACGCTTTCGGTCATCGTATACCCCTCAGGAAAAAGCCCCTCGGGATACACACCATTGACCTCAAGGGTTATTATCCTTAAGTATAGAACCCTACAAAGGACCTTCACAAGCTGTATAAAATTAGGTCTTAGATATCCAAGGGGCAAATTTTTAGTGTAATATAACATTCTTCATTGTTGTAACTACTGGTAGACGATTCAACAGATATTTCTACATAAACTTAGATGGATTTATTTATAATTTAGCATATGTATCAATAAAGCGTAGGTGCGTTCTTTACATTTGAGTTTGACAGATCCGTCGGAGTCAAATTAAATTTTAAATTAATATCTAATAAAATATAAATATCATTTACCTAATAGTAAAAATTATTAAGTTAAATAATTATAATGTTTAAAAAGTCAATTTGAGTATAGTTTTAAATGAGTTTTTCTATTCTCATACTATAATATATCAATTATGATGTCACTACCTGTATCATAATGAACTTCATTATGATAAAGATTTTCATTAAGATACAGATTTTTAACCAATAGGATCGCGATATGGCATTCGCGATAAAGGTGGCACACGCGCTGTGACCAATGGCGAGTTAAATATATAGGTACGCTTTGATAGTTCTCAATATGTAAACAAACTGTGAAACTGACAAACTACTTAATTTATTTGCGTTACAAAATTAATAAATTTGAATATATTTTTGGTTGTGAATGATAAAAAAAAATCATGTATAAAACTTGCATTTAATTATCATTATGAAGCTCGTACTCTATACTTATACTCGTTTCGTAACCCTCATACGCGCTTCATAATGACCATCATTAAATGCTCGTTGCATAATATACTATGTTCGCTCAAAAAAAATATTGGTTACTTAATTAAGACAAATAATTTAAGGTTGTATGTAACTTTATATTTGCTTGGCTTCCATACAAGTTTATTGTTTTAAAAATTTTATTTTTAATTCTTTATCTATATGCAGTGCTAGTCAAAGGAAATTATTCAATTCTGTAGTTCTTTGTACGACAACGTCAACTTTTTTGACAAGTAAGCAGAGGCAGATATTTGAATTATTACTTATGTGCGAAATTACAGTTTTAGTATTTATTTAATTTATTAATTAAAATCAGCTTAAACCCAAACAAAATAAGCATAATTAAATAGATAGGTTCAATGCCTTTTAAACAAGATATCATTTGCCATAATATTAAGGTCCCATTTAAAATTAAGGGTTAACGTGGTCCTGTAACTTCATCTGTCACTATTACGTGACCTATTATGAATATTATTTGGGAAGCTTACTTCCGTTTATTTTCTCCCCCAAATTTGTTACGTCATGACCTACTTGCTCCCAAATTTTGGTGCACTATCTCGATCATGAGCGTTACAAAAAAAATAATGAAAACCGCGACTTTGACCCCTTATAACTACCCTCGTCCCCCACGCTGGTTTCCGGCTCTGGGATTTTACTTAGTTTTGTCATGGTCTACTTATTCCCAAATTTTGTTGCACTACCTCAATCACGAACGTCGCAAAGAACCCCTTATATATTTATTTTGCTCAACAGGCCATGTCGGCCCTGAGCGTGAAAAACACAATTACATTTTTTTTACTATACATATCTACCATATACAATATTAATTTGTCTATTTAAAAAATACATCATATAAATATATACATATATCTATAGCTCTCATTTTACAATTCATGGCACATTTTTCTGTTACAATTTCTCTTGCGTTCTTCTTACCACTCCTCTCCATTATTTTCTGTCTAATACCTTATTTCTCCAGTTATCTATTTTTAATTCTCGTAAATCTGCTTGGACGCTGTCAAAACATCTTTTACGGGGTCTTCCCCTTTTTTTCCCTACTGATTTCCTGTTCAATATCATCCTGGTCATTCTATGGTTTTCCGATCTTTGCACATGTCCCAGCCATCTTATTCTATGCGCCTTTATTATTGCGGTGATTTTTGGTTCCGTATACAGCTCTTCCAACTCTTTATTTATCCTTCTTCTCCATCCAATTTGTGTAGTTATGCCGCCGTAAATTGATCGAAGAATTTTCCTCTCCCATCTTTCAAATCTTTCTTCATATGCCTTTCTTAAAACCCATAATTCAGCTCCATATACAACCGTAGCTCTAATCACTCTCTTGTAAATTCTTTCTTTTGTTTTTCTTGAAACAAACTTCGACGTCATTAAGGATCTCAGCATTCCGTATTTCTGGTTGCCTTTTGTAATTCTGGATTCTATTTCTTTATATTCATGTCCATTTTTCTTTACTTTCACACCAAGGTAAGTAAACTCTTCCACTCTGTCAAAACTGTATATGTAATCTTTCTCCCCTTGTATTTTTACAAACTCTTTATTGTCTTGCTGTGTATCACCCATTATTATGTATTTAGTTTTCTTTTAATTTATCTTTAGACCAAACCTATTTGTTTCTTTTTCTATCTTTTTCACAATTCTTTTCAATTCTTTCTTTGATTTTGCTAATATTGTTAGATCATCCGCAAACGCAATACATTGAAGTTCGTTTTTAAATATGGTTTCTTCCATTTTTATGCTGCAATTCCTCATTATTAATTCAAGAACAAGATTGAACAACGTGGTTGACATCAGGTCACCCTGCCTGAGTCCTTGTTTGATTTCGAAGTCCTATGAGATGTCTTTCCACACTACTTCGCTTTTCGTTTTTGCCAACGTCATTTCAATTAAGCTAATCAATTTTTTGGGGATTTGCAGTTGTTTCAGAGCACGGTACATTTCTTTTCTATTTATATGATCATATGCCTGTTTGAAATCTACGAACAGCGCATACAGGGTCGTTTTGTACTCATAGCAATTTGCTTGTAATTCTTTTAGCGTGAAAATCTGGTCTGTTACCGAACGGTTGGATCGAAAGCCTGCCTGGTACTCTCTCACAGTATCCTCCATGTATTCGTTCAGTCTTTCACGTATGCATTGTGCTATTATCTTATACCCTGTCTCTAGGAGTGCTATTCCGCTATAATTTTCAAATGTTTGTTTATCTCCTTTTTTATGTATGGGGCAGATTCTAGCCAGCATCCACTCATTTGGCATTTTTTCCTCTTCCCATGTCTTTTTCACCAGCCAATATAGTTGCTCGTACAGTTGTTCTCCTCCTGCCTTTAACATTTCAGCTGTTATTTCTGTCGCTCCGGGACTTTTGTTGTTTTTAAGTTGGCTGATTATATTCATTACCTCTTGTTTTGTTGGCGTCCCCACTATCGTATCGTTTTCTTCCATGTTCTGTGTTATGTCAATCTCGTCCTCTTCAACATTATTTAATAGCTCTTCGAAATAATTTTTCCATCTTTCTAGCACCTGCGCTGTTTCACTTATTAGTAATCCTTCTTCATTCTTAATATAGATGCTTCGGCTCTGATATCCTTTGTCCATTCTTTTAACCTCTTGGTAAAATGACCTTATTTCTTTAGTTTGAAATTTTTCTTCAATTTCCTTTAGCTTATCTTCTTTGGATATTCTCTTCTTTCTCCTACATTGTCTTTTCATTTCCCTTCTTGCGTCCCTATACACATTTCTGTTATTCTCATTTTCTTTTAATAGCATTATTTGTCTAGCTCTGCTAACTGCTTCAGCTGCTTTTTCACATTCTTCATCATACCAGTCATTTACTTCTCCTTTTCTCACTGTACTGTTTAGAACTGCCTCATTTGCCTTCATTACCTACTGATGTTTTTACTTTCTCCCATCTTTCTTCGATTTCCATTTCTTGTGCGCATGTTGCCAGTTCTATTTCTATTTTCTCTTTATATTTATCTTTTACTTCTTCACTTTTCAATAGGGTCGAATTGTATTTTCTCTTACCTTCCGTTCTTCTCCTTTTTCCCTTCCCGGTCGCACCCCAGTTTCTCATGCATGTCACTCTCACTAGGTAGTGGTCTGAATTGCATTCTGCTCCTCTCATGCTTTTTATTTTTGATATAAAATTCATGCTCATTTTTTCTATTACTACATGATCTATTTGGTTAATTGTTTTTCCGTCGGGCGACTTTCATGTCCCTTTGTGGATTTCCTTCCGGCGGAGTTGTGTACTTCTTATTATCATATTTCTCTCCATTGCAAAACATACTGCTCGGTGCCCGTTATTATTTGTTATATCATGTTTGCTATGTTTCCCTACTATGTTCTCATATATATTTTCTTTTCCAATCTTTGAGTTGAAATCGCCCATTATTATTTTCATATCGTATTTCGGTGGTTTTTCGTATTCCTCCTCTAGTTGCTCATAGAACATGTCTTTCTCATCTTCATCCGCATCCTCTCTGGGAGCATGCACATTTATAATGCTTATATTTCTTCTTTCCCCTTTCATTCTTAAAGAACACAATCTGTCAGATATAGGCTTAAAAGCTATTACCCTTGATTTCAAGTTTTCCTGTAGTAGGAAACCTGTTCCTTTGGTTCTGTCTTTTCCACCACTTTTAAAAAAAGTTGTGCCCTCTACATCCACTATTTCAGTTCCTAATTGTTTGGTTTCTTGTACTGCAATCAAGTCCAATTTATATTTCTTGACTTCTCTTACTAGTTCTTTCAGATTGCGTGCACCATACGTCCCTCTCACATTCCAAGTTCCAAAGTTTATTTTTCGTATATCTTTCTCACTTGCCTTAATCGTTGCCTCGGTCGTTTTACTGTTACATACTTACTTGTGACCTACTTATCTCCAAATTTTGGTGCACTATCTCGATCATGAGGGTCACAAAAAAAATAATAAAAACCGCGACTTTGACCCCTTATAACTACCCTTGTCCCCTACCATGGTTTCCGGCCGTTGAAAAAAGTCATGTACACAATTAATTCAACATATCTCCGTATAGTTCTTCCATATTACTTATCACGCACAAAATCCGCTCCCAGCTCTTAAACTATTCTTTTGTAATATGTTTCAAAATATAACTAAAAACGTAAATTATAAATAAATTTTTCTACGGCCGTGCTAAAAGAGCCACTTTCACGCACGCATTTCGTTTCCGAAAGTTGCACTTTCCCGCACGGCGTGCGTGAAAGTAAAATACCTTGTAATATGGCATTATAATATATTATAATACAAGTAATAAACTGATATTTAGATATGTATTATTTACTAATTTATTTCAAATTTATCTTATTGTGTTCATGTTTTAATGAAATTAGCACGATTATTTCATTCATAGGAGATTCTGACCAATAGAAAGCTACATAAATCTAAATTAAATCGATAATTTTTTATAATTTCCCGTCGTCAAGTATATTACGTCAGATGCCCTTCGTTGCTACGAAAAAATACATTCAGTGACATGAATGAAAATTAATGTTTTAAAAATTATAAAAGTGATGACTTTCAACCGTCAAATTAATATTTATAACAACTGTGTGTTTAATTGTACTAATTTGTACTTACATAAATAAATTACAATAACATTTTGGTTTCGAACAATTTTATTCATGAAATAATCGCAACAAATTGCACTCGATCTCTAAAATTAATATAGAATTTTTGTCCTCGTGACACTTTGACATAAATTAAAACTGTCAAAGTGTCACTCGGGAAAAATTCAATAATTTTAGACCTCTTGTGCAATTACTACTGATAATTCGATGAAATCTCAGAATATGTGATTTAATTTGTGACCTGAATTTTTGTTACACCCTGTATTATACCCTAAGTAGTATAACCGTTCAAAAGATGCGAGGGGGAGGGGACTTTTGACAAGCACTGTATACAGGGTGTTTCATTAATAATTGTCCATATAGTAACTGGAGAAACCTTAGCACAAAATACGAAGATTTGACCTAAAACACTTAAATAAAATGTGATTCCTTACTGAGTTACAGGGTGTTTTATCTAAGAATTTAAAAAGTATTTTTGCTCAGCATTTTAAAACTATTTGACGTATCCTTTTCATACTTGGCAGAAAGTGCGACTACTAGACACCCTACTAAATTATGATAAACAAACGTTTCTAGCTACTACCAGAGGCGTACGACAGGGGATGGTGTATGGTTGACCCCTCTCAAATTCTACGCCACTGGAGGAATGACTATTTTAGTGACATTTTTAGATTCTACAATACTTTATACGTAAATAATATACTCTTCATTGGTAACGATAAAGTCATTAGTTTTCGAGATATTTGAAGTTAAATATGAAACGGCACAGTTATTTTGATTAATTTATGTCAATTTATGATATGATTCATACATATGATTAAAATTTAAAAATTATTTATACCCAGTACTTTAAAACTATTTGGCGTATCCTTATCATACTTGGCAGAAAGTGTAAGTATTGTACACCCTACTAAATTAAGATAAATAAACGTTTCTAACTAATACCAGATGCGTACGACGGGGGATAGTGGCTGGTTGACCCTTCCCAAATTCTACGCCACTGTAACTCAGTAAGGAACCACATTTTATTTAAGTGTTTTAGGTTAAATCTTCGTATTTTGTGCTAAGGTTTCTCCAGTTACTATATGGACAATTATTAATGAAACACCCTGTATAGATAAAGAATTAAAAATTAAATCATTAAAATAACAAACGTATTGTATAATATCAAGTAAATATCAAGTTACATAAAGGTTTAAATTATTTCTCTTTATAAAATAACAAATATTTTTTCAATTTTGCGAAAAATTTAATTATAGGGGTTTTCATTCACAGTCATTTGTTTCGAGCTTATGACGACAAAGACGTATGACGTAGATATATTAATATTATGTGACAAATGACAGAAGCTAGAAATAAATGACAATCGATGAAAAGCCCTATTGATGAAGTATAGTAAATATTTCGAGACGGATATTTGAATCCTCAACGTGTTGTAAACACGTTATCTTATGGACTTATTTTGTCAATGAAAATGGCTCGTGAAATAAATGGAAGAGTCCATTTATTATTCACCTAATTCCGCTTAAGAGGATTCCTTTCAAGCTACATATAATCAAATTGTATTTTTAAACATCCTATTTCAACGAAAACAAAATTTTCGTTGAAAATATACACCGCGTGAATCACCTTGTATCCCAATTTAAATTAATATTTAAAAAGCGCACATTTATATATTATAAATATCGCCGGGTCTCAGTGGTTTTATAATTTTCTAAAATAAGGACACAAACTATTTTATTCCATAAGTGGTTTCCATAGATAAAGATTTTGGACTATGCCAGGCTTGCGTGAATTACCCTGTACATTTAAATTTATGATTAAAAAGCGAAAAGTTATATATAAAAATCGACGAGTATCAGCGTTTTTATAATTTTTTAAAACAAGGACAGAAATAATTATATTTCACAAGTGCGTTCTACACTGTATACAGGCTGTTTGGTAGGTCGATGGAAATTTTTTAAGGGATAATAGGAGACGCCATTTGCAACATTTTTTGCTAATAAGGTATCGCTCAAACTGTTAAGGTTTCCGAAGTAAAGTTAAATTGGTCAATATTCGACATCCGTCTATTTCACGTTTAAAAATTATCTAGGCGTACTACCTCCCTGTTTTACGAATGGAACAAAAATGTAAACCTACAACACTGACTCTTCGCATACAATTTCCATCAGCTATCGTCATTCTCCGAACGCATTACAAACAATCTACCTGCTATGCTAACAAACAATCTACCTGCTATGAAGTGGTTTATTTTGGTTTATAAACATGGTTATTATATGCGTATGAAAGGTGCGTTTTACTGTTTTGATATCCCAGTTGTGTTTAGAGTTGCATTAACAACGAAGGGTTTTTGCAATCTGAGCAAGTAATACGTAAGGCATTTTGTATGTCAGGGAAGTATCTCGCTTAGATAATTATTTTTAAAAATAAAATAGACGAGCATCCTTATTTTCGAATATTGACAAAGGCTATAGCGGGATAAGATGGTCAAAATTGCACCAGGCTCGATTCAGTTTTGGGTTTAGCCATTCGAAAATACATAATTAAAAACTCACTCAGCCAAATTTTCAAGTCCCTAGGTGCTCCGGGGGGTCCGCTATCGAAAAAACGTGTTTTTTTTTAAAACATTTTTTTCCAGACGTTGTATTTCTGCAAAAAATCTGAAAAAATTAACAAATGCGTATCTTAACAACACAAAGCTGCCTGATCTTTTTCAGATTTTTAGCTTTAAAATTGAGTGCAGGAAAAGTTTCTGAAATTTTCAAAAAAATTTTAGGTTATGTTGTAAATATTTCGCCAGCTTTAAGATATTGTTGTTTTGTGTATTTTTTTCCATTCTTTCGAATGGCATAGGCCATATTATCATTTTCGAGGTGGAAAATACCTAAAAATCGAAAAAACTGTTTTTTTTTGGCATTTTCTGAAGTTTTTGACTCATAAACTCAACAACATACAGCTAAATTAATCATCATAAATATACATTTTTATATGTATTGTTACAACAATCAAAATCAGCTATTAGAACTTTTTTTTTTCCTACAGCATGCTCAAAAACCCCGTTTTTCGGCGTTTTTGCTAAATAGCCTCAGAAATCAGTAAAAAAAAAAATAATTCTTTTAACGTTTAAAAAATTAAAATTTTGTTGTTCTCGATAGAATGTAATACAATTAATACTTAAATAAATTATTTTTTTGTTTTGCACGATTTTTTGAATTTCATATATAATAATATCGTCCCATTAAGGGTACCCTGCCATAGGCTTATAAAAAAATCAATAAATTAATTTTTTAACGTTTTAACGTTTAAAAAATAAAATTTTTGTAGTATTCGATAGAAAAGTTGCCCCTTTATAAAAATGCTTGTTGCGGTTGTGATTTTCAAAGTGCGCTAAGGTTAAAAAAAGCTCGGCACTTTGGTGCCGTACGCAAGGAAGCGCTTCTAGCCACGTTTTTGGAAAAAACTCAGGATAAACCAGTCCTCAAGTACCCGCCGTCGAAGCCACTAACTACTTACGTAATAAAAATATTTTTAAAATAATAAAATAAGAAAATCTACGGTTTCGTTTTGATTAAAAAATAATAGGATCCCCAGGAGCTAGGTGCTTTGGAAAAAAACGTGTTTTTTTAAAAAAAATATTTTTAGACGCTGTATAGCTGCAAAAAATCTGAAAAAATTAATGAAGGAGTATCTTAACAATACAAAGCACCCTGATTTTTTTCAGATTTTTAGCTTCAAAATTGAGCACAGGAAAATTTTTTGAAATTTTCAAAGAAATTTTAGGTTATGTTGGAAATTTTTCGCCAACTTTAAAATATTGTAATTTTGTGAATTTTTCCATTCTTTCGAATGGCATAGGCATCATTATCATTTTCGACGTGGAAAATACCTAAAAATCGAAAAATCTGTTTTTTTCTGAAGTTTTTGACTCATAACCTCAACGACATACAGCTAAATTAGTCATAATTTACACTTTTGTATGTATTTTTATCTTTACCATCAAAATCAGCTAATAAAACTTATTTTTTTTACTAAGTAGCCTCAAAAATCAGTCAAAAAATCATTTTTTCAACGTTTAAAAAATTAAAATTTTGTTGTTATCGATAGAATGTAATACAATTAATACTTAAATAAGTGATTTATTTGCACGATTATTTGAATTTTATATATAATAATATCGTCCCATTGAGGGTATCCTGCCATAGGCTTATAAAAAAATCAATAAATTATTTTTTTAACGTTTAAAAAATAAAAATTTTGTAGTGTTCGATACAAAAAAACCACTCCTCAAGTACTGCCGTCGAAGTCACTAACTACTTACGTAATAAAAATGGTGTTATTAAACGTTAATGAGGAAAATTTTTTAACGTTTAAAAAATAAAATTTTTGTAGTGTTCGATACAAAAAAACCACTCCTCAAGTACTGCCGTCGAAGTCACTAAATACTTACGTAATAAAAATCGTGTTATTAAACGTTAATGAGGAATTATTATATAAATTACTAAATTATTTGAATTATTTAATTGCTTAAATAGTGCAACCTAAAGAGTGCAGTGTTTAAAGGGATTAATAAATGAATTATTAAAAAGTTACTACGTACTCATGAAATTACAAAATTCAAATTCAAATTAATATACAGTATGATGCAAAGGAAAGGAATAAATTCGTTATTTATTAAACTGTCGACTCTAAGGAAAAATCCCGAAAGAGGCCGATTTTTTAATTGTGATTTTTTGGCATATATATCATACTAGTAGTGACGTTTTTATGATTAACTATTTATATGGGAAATTTTAATAAATAATTATGTAATTTTGAAGACTACATAATAATATATCAACTAGCGGGCTATAGTTTCAGTAACTAAACAAAATGTCACTGAAGATGATCTGACTAGATAGAAAATGTTCTGATGTTTTTCTATAATCTATTTGGATGACTTTTTTAAAAGTTTTTTAATTGAATTTTATACCATTATACAAACCGAAGTTTTTTATTTCTGTGTAAGTTGTTTAACTATGGTACACAGCCAATCACTGGGACTTTACTATAATTTGGTTATTCGAAAGGTTATTCAATTCTCTATTCAGTAGTATAAACATTACTATTATTAGAAAGGACAAGTTTTCAATCTAATAGCACATAAAATAACATCAAAAATATTACTCTACATCCCACCAGATTGAAAACAATGGAAACATTACCCTTATTATTTATACAGAGTGACTAATTTTTTTTTAAATAAATTAATTTACAAAAAAAATAATGTATGTAATTTATTTAATTTAAAATATATGTTACTTTCATAAAACGGAAAAAAATGTTTATTCGAATAATAAACATTGCTTTTCGCTTAAATAAAATGTTCAAACTTCCAAGGGGCAGGTGGCTAGCAAGAACTGGCTTGAACATTAAATTTAAGTGAAAAGCAATGTTTATATCTCAAACATTTTCTTCTCTTTTCTAACAGCAATAAAATATATTTTGAAGTAAATACATTACTTAAATTCCTCTCTTTATGTCAATTAATTTAATTCAAATTTTTTTTGGTCACCCTGTATAAATAATTGTGTTAGTGTTTATATTAATGAATAGAGAACTGAATATCCTTTGAAATGAGTTGCCACACGACCCATATTCTCATTTAAAAAAATCATCGATTACGTCATCACACCCAGATGGATGACGTCACTCGTATCACACTCGACCCGTTTTGGTATTTTTCCAAAAGTCGCCAGTTTACGAAATAACGAATTTATTTCTTTCTTTGTACCATGCTGTATACTAATTTGAATTTTGTAATTTCATGATTGTGTAGTAACTTTTTAATAATTAATTTATTAATCCCTTTAAACACTCTGCACTCTTTAGGTTGCACTATTTAATCAATTAAGTAATTCAAATAATTTAATAATTATTTATTTAAATAATACTTCCTCATTAATCTTTAATAAAAATATTTTTTTATTTATTTTTTTTTTATTTTATAATCAAAACGAAACCGTAGATTTTCTTATTTTATTATTTTAAAAATATTTTCTTCACGTAAGTAGTTAGTGGCTTCGACGGCGGGTACTTGAGGACTGGTTTATCCTGAGTTTTTTCCAAAAACGTGGCTAGACGCGCTTCCTTGCGTACGGTACCAAAGTGCCGAGATTTTTTAACCTTAGCGCGCTTTGAAAATCACAACCGCAACAAGCATTTTTATAAAGGGGCAACATTTTCTATCGAATACTACAAAAATTTTATTTTTTAGACGTTAAAACGTTAAAAAAATTAATTTATTGATTTTTTTTATAAGCCTATGGCAGGGTACCCTTAATGGGACGATATTGTTATATATGAAATTTAAACAATCATGCAAAAAAAATAATTTATTTAAGTAATAAATGTATTACATTCTATCAAGAACAACAAAATTTTAATTTTTTAAACGTTAAAAGAATTATTTTTTGAAGTTATACTTCTTTACGCGCATATGAGGGTGAATTTTAATAGGATTAAAACCTTTGATCCCGGCGCAGTCGCATTACAACTTTGTTCTGATTGGATGTTCAAATGACATGACAAAAATTATCCAATATGGCAGCTGTATCACAGCTGTGGGACTGTGGTTTGGTTATGTATGGTGTATGGTTGTTGCGTTTTAAAATTTGTAGGAAGAGAAACAACAAACAAAAAGTTAGTTAATGGTTATACTGCCTTTTTAAATAGTTTTCATATTATATTTTTGGACTTATTAACATAGAAGAGATGATTGTTGCATGCCAATGTGAAAGCCCATCAAACTGTGACTAGTATGACTGCCGCAAAATTACTGATAAAAAACCTATTAGCTCGAAGGCGTAGAGAACTGTGGATAACAACAATCAACCGGGACGATCTACGATCTCGCTTATTCAAAGCTAAAGAATCTTACACTGGAAAGTGTTTTAAAAATAGTAGATCAAATTTTGTTATGATATTGTCAAATTTTGAAACGTCAAAATATTTATATTTCATTTATTAACATTAATATTAATAATACAACTTGCGCAATTTGAAAAATATGGTTTAAAAGGTTTTTTATTATAATTTTGTGTCTTTGGATTTGTCTTCCTTGGGCGTAAAATAATAAAACATCTATTTTTATATTTCACTTGTCACCGTGATGTGTAAATATGTATATCTGACACGTTAATAGTATGTGCCTTGATGGTCTTGGTGGTGCCATACTTTTTTCTTTTTTGTTTTTTTTAATATTTGGCATTGTTAAGTTTTGGTTCATTAATGGTAATTATTGTTAATTTTTTGTATTGTAACTGTTAAGTAGGTATATTTATTTCGTTGAAATTATATTATAATAGAAGTATAACTTATTACGTGCGTACAAAGTACACACACATTCTTTTTTTTTACTGATTTCTCAGGCTATTTAGTAAAAACGCCGAAAACGGGGTTTTTGAGCATGCTGTAGGAAAAAAATAAGTTCTAATAGCTGAGTTTGATTGTAAATGTACAATACATATAAAAATGTAAATGGTGATTAATTTAGCTGTATGTTGTTGAGTTTATGTAAAAAAACAGTTTTATCGATTTTTAGGTATTTTCCACGTCGAAAATGATAATGATGCCTATGCCATTCGAAAGAATGGAAAAAAATACACAAAATAACAATATTTTAAAGTTGGCGAAAAATTTACAACATAACCTAAATTTTTTTTGAAAATTTCAAAAATTTTTCCTGCGCTCAATTTTGAAGGTAAAAATCTGAAAAAAATCAGGCAGCTTTGTGTTGTTAAGATACGCATTTATTAATTTTTTCAGATTTTTTGCAGCAATACTGCGTCTGGAAAAAAATGTTTTCCAAAAAACACGTTTTTTTCCATAGCAGGCCCCCCGGTGCACCTAGGGACTTGAAAATTTGGCTGAGTGAGTTTTCAATTATATATTTTCGAATGGCTGAACCCAAAACTGAATCGAGCCTGGTGCAATTTTGACCATCTTATCCCGCTAGAGCCTTTAACTTTATTTCGGAAACCTTAACAGTTTGAGCGATACATTATTAGCAAAAAATGTTGCAAATGGCGTCCCCTATTATCCCTTAAAAAATTTCCATTGACCTACCAAACACTCTGTAGGTACCACTCAACACAATAATTTTTCTTAAGTATACCTATTTTTCTAATAATTATACAGGGTGTTAGTAAATAAGTATGAAAAATTTTAAGGGCTAATTCTACATGAAAAATTAATGCCA
Organism: Diabrotica virgifera virgifera; assembly: GCF_917563875.1. Classification (NCBI taxonomy): domain Eukaryota; kingdom Metazoa; phylum Arthropoda; class Insecta; order Coleoptera; family Chrysomelidae; genus Diabrotica; species Diabrotica virgifera. The sequence continues at coordinate 62,285,125 of NC_065449.1, read as the reverse complement.
GTTTGCTCTATAAACATATGTCCGCAAATGCTTAGTTTCGGAGATACGGGGTGTTGAAATTTTTATTTCTAACTGCCAATTTATTTATTGCTCTAAGACTAGTCGAGCTATGTAAATAAAATTTGGTGAGTTTTAGGAGGTAGTTATTACGAATTTTATGACATACAATTAATAATTTTGTATTCATCATTGGCGCGCCTACGGGCAATGGTCTGAATTATTTTAAAGAAAAAATAGTACGCCACTGAGATATTTCGAATTAGAAATTATTTTTAAATTACACGTCTAATTTATGATAAGAAACCTTTCTTGCCTTTTTTTCATAGGATGCACCGTTTTTATGCAGAAAAATAAAACATCTTGGCGCGTATTTTTCATTTCTTAATACATCATCAAGAACTATCCAATATAATAATACTAAACTAGAACAATAACAAAAAATATTACTAATACCATTTCAACTAGGTGCAAAGCTGCAAGAAATATTTAAAATGATCTCCTTTACAGGTAACAGAAGAATTTTATATTCATCATTGGCGCGCGTACGGGTAATGGTCTGAATTTTTTGAAGAAAAAAATAGTACGCCACTGAGATATGTCAAACTAAAAATCATTTCTGAATTCCTTGTTCAATTTACGATAAAAAATCTTTCTTTCCTTTTTTTCATACGAGGCGCCGTTTTTATACAAAAAAATAAAACATCTTAATGTTTACAAAGTATTTGAATTAAGTTTCTATGCATATGGAAACTACCTCAAATACTTGGTAAGCGTTAAGATGTTTTATTTTTTTGTATAAAAACGGCGCCTCGTATGAAAAAAAGGAAAGAAAGATTTTTTATCGTAAATTGAACAAGGAATTCAGAAATGATTTTTAGTTTGACATATCTCAGTGGCGTACTATTTTTTTCTTCAAAAAATTCAGACCATTACCCGTACGCGCGACAATGATGAATATAAAATTCTTCTGTTATCTGTAAAGGAGATCATTTTAAACATTTCTTGCAGCTTTGCACCTAGTTGAAATCTTATTGGTAATATTTTCTGTTATTGTTCTAGTTTAGTATTATTATATTGGATAGTTCTTGATGATGGATTAAGAAATGAAAAATACGCGCCAAGATGTTTTATTTTTCTGCATAAAAACGGTGCATCATATGAAAAAAAGGCAAGAAAGATTTTTTATCATAAATTAGACGTGGAATTTAAAAATAATTTTTAATTCGAAATATCTCAGTGGCGTACTATTTTCTCCTTTAAAAAAATTCAGACCCTTGCCCGTAGGCGCGCCAATGATGAATACAAAATTCTTAATTGTATGTCATAAAATTCGTAATAACTACCTCTTAAAACTCACCAAATTTCATTTTCATAGCTCAACTGGTCTTGGAGCAATAAATAAATTAGCAGTTTGAAATAAAAATTTCAACACCCCGTATCTCCGAAACTAAGCATTTGCGGACATATGTTTACAGAGCAAACTGGTATTAATTTTTCATGTAGAATTAGCCCTTAAAATTTTTCATACTTATTTACTAACACCCTGTATATGTATACGTAGGTAATTTTTTTAATTTATAGTAAAATTTTGAATACTCCGCCTTTGATGACTGGCGAATTCAAAGGAGTTTGTATTATAAAAGTTTCAGAAGAGCATACCATGGGTTGAATAGTGAAAAAGGTGGAAAGTGAAGTCGAAAAATTGAACCTCGCAAAAGTCTTTTTTGTTGAAAAGAGTCGACATGAATACAAATCGTCGTGTTAAAATGATTTATGAATACTCCGTTTTAAGTGCTTTTTTCTTTTAAGAACATTAACTGCATAAAACAAAAATAGCTGCATAAAATCTAGATAGTAGTAGGTAATGTAGATTGTAAAGTAAAATGATTGTTATAAAGTTTATTTAGATGGGAAACTGAACAATATCAATGAAAAGTCCAAAACCACCGCATATTACAAAAATGTTGATTAAACTTTTTTACTTTTTGTTTAGATTTTGGCGTGGGGCTAGCAAACGATATAAATTTATTTTCAATGTAAAAGAATTTCATATATTTTGCTGGGATAATAATTGTAAGTAACTAGTACACAGTGTAACATACGAGGTACAGGCTCAAAAGAGCCCAAAAATGCTGAAAAATACATACAGAGTGTTTGTAAAAATAAGCGCGACAAACTTTAAGGGGTAATCCTGCATAAAAAAATAATATTAGTTATCATGATGAGTATATGGCCGCCAATGCTTTGTTTTCTAGATACGAGGTGATATAATTTTTTTATTACAAACTGATGATTTAGTTATTGCTCTAGAATATTGAGATATGCAAATGAAATTTGGTTGGTTTTAAGAGACAATTATTGCAAATTTTTTGACATACAAACTGAGATACTTCAAATTCCTCAGATTCCTTATTCGATTTGTGACAAAAAATCTTTCTTCCCTTTTTTGTATATGAAGCGCCTTTTTATGCAAAACATAAAATATATATTCGTCCGCTATAAATTTTCCCATGCGTCACGATTCATTTTCAAAACAGATTAAGTCAAAACATAAAGCGAAACGTACGCCGATGTGTGTAGTATATAGTATACAGTATACAAAATGTATAATATACACATCGGCGTACGATTCACTTTATGTTTTGACTTAATTTGTTTAAAAATAAATCGTGACGCATGGGAAAAGTTATAGCGGACGAACAATATTAACGCTTCTAGTATGATACAGTTGATCCATAAAACGGCACAACCCAGACATCCAAAGTGAAAGTTATCCTTCAGCACCAAAATATTCTATATGGTCCACATATTGTTCAGTAAAAAGTCACACCATTTTGAGCGTCGGGCTTGGGGGGAGGTGGGGGAGAAGTCGGTAAATTAGGAGTTTTTTAAGTTTTTCAGCAATATTTCTAAAACTATGCGGTTTAGCGTAAACAATGTTCTATACAAAAATGTTCTACATTCAAGTTTAAACAAAAAAGGCCCATGTATATTGCTTCTAAAATGAACGGTTCCAAAGTTACGGAGGTAGTATATTATAATTGGTCCAAAAAAGGCCCAATCCCGTCATCCCAAATTAAAATTTTCCTCCAACACCAAATTGTTCTGTATGGTCAACATATTGTCCAGTAAAAAGTTACACCATTTTGAGCGTCGGGTTTGGGGAGGAGGGGAGGGGAAATGTCGGCAAATTAGTAGTGTTTTAGATTTTTCGTCAATATTTCTATACCTAAGAGGTTTAGCGTGAAAAATAATCTATACAAAATTGTTCTATACTAAATTTGAAACGAAAAAGACTATGCATAATTGTTATAATATCAACGATTCCGGAGTTACGGAGAGTATAAAGTAGAAGTTTTCCATATTTTTTACACTGTTTAGAAAAATTATAACATTACTAAGGAAGAAAATAATTTTTTTAACAGGATTTTGTTTTCTAAATATAATTTGCTATTTCATTGGCCGGTGGTATGTTATTGATAAGCCCTTGAAGGAACGTCAACATCACCAAGAGGCTTCTACAGGCCTAGGCCATATAAATCTCTGGTACGGAGAAACCTAATCTGAAATTTGTATGGACAATATCGCATGAATATCTTTCCAATAGTAAAATTATCGTTTTAAATTTAATATAGAACTAAAAATAAAATAAAAATTTTATTTTTTTTTTAATTTTCAATTCAGTTGCCATGCGAAGGCAAAACAATCTTACTTTTCAATTAGAATACGGAGCGCAGTCCAGTCCCTTGAATCGCGATTTTCGGCTCTTATTGGAGCCTCATCGGAAAGAACGTAGGTTTGTTCTCCATATCCCAATTGATCCGTACTGAGAGGTTTTCCCACCCATTGCAACTGAAGTGAAAATATTAGGTGACTAGCGTCATCTGGCAATTAAAAGATGAAGTTTTCGATCCTAATAGCATTATTAATAATATTTAGAAAATATTAAAATATTACCAAAAGATTTTTAAATCGAAAACTTATTGGTCCATTTCCTTGGTAACACCTACAAGGCTTCTAAAATTTGCAATCCAAATGGATCCTGAAGCAAAGAAAACAAGAGGGAATTCAAAAAACTTACAATTCACGACCCCGTCTGTTCAGCTGGTAAATTCCAACAGAAAATGGACCTAGTTACTCGAAGGAGTAAAGAACAATATAAAAATAAAATAAAAATTTTATTTTTAATTCAGTTGCAATGCGAAGGCAAAACAATCTTACTTTTCAATTAGAATACGGAGCGCAATCCAGTCCATTGAATCGCGATTTTCGGCTCTTATTGGAGCCTCATCGGAAAGAACGTAGGCTTGTTCTCCATATCCCAATTGATCCGTACTGAGAGGTTTTCCCACCCATTGCAACTGAAGTGAAAATATTAGGTGACTAGCATAATCTGGCAATTAAAAGGAAATGGACCAATAAGTTTTCGATTTAAAAATCTTTTAGTAATATTTTAATATTTTCTAAATATTATTAATAATGTTATTAGGATCGAAAACTTCATCTTTTAATTGCCAGATGACGCTAGTCACCTAATATTTTCACTTCAGTTGCAATGGTTGGGAAAACCTCTCAGTACGGATCAATTGGGATATGGAGAACAAGCCTACGTTCTTTCCGATGAGGCTCCAATAAGAGCCGAAAATCTCGATTCAAGGGACTGGACTGCGCTCCGTATTCTAATTGAAAAGTAAGATTGTTTTGCCTTCGCATTGCAACTGAATTAAAAATAAAATATTTATTTTATTTTTATATTGGTCTTTACTCCTTCGAGTAACTAGGTCCATTTTCTGTTGGAATTTACCAGCTGAACAGACGGGGTCGTGAATTGTAAGTTTTTTGAATTCCCTCTTGTCTTCTTCGCTTCAGCATCCATTTGGCTTGCAAATTTTAGAAGCCTTGGAGGTGTTACCAAGGAAATGGACCAATAAATTTTCGATTTAAAAATCTTTTAGTAATATTTAAATATTTTCTAAATATTATTAATAATGCTCTTAGGATCGAAAACTTCATCTTTTAATTGCCAGATGACGCTAGTCACCTAATATTTTCACTTCAGTTGCAATGGGTGGGAAAACCTCTCAGTACGGATCAATTGGGATATGGAGAACAAGCCTACGTTCTTTCCGATGAGGCTCCAATAAGAGACGAAAATCACGATTCAAGGGACTGGACTGCGCTCCGTATTCTAATTGAAAAGTAAGATTGTTTTGTCTTCGCATTGCAACTGAATTAAAAATAAAATTTTTATTATATTTTTATATTGGTCTTTACTCCTTCGAGTAACTAGGTCCATTTTCTGTTGGAATTTACCAGCTGAACAGACGGGGTCGTGAATTGTAAGTTTTTTGAATTCCCTCTGTATAGAATACTGTTCACGATAAACCGCTTAGGTTTATAAATATTGACGAAAAACGTAAAAAACTACTAATTTGCCGACTTCTCCCCTCTGCCCGCCCCCCAAACCCGACGCTTAAAGTGGTGTATGTTTTTACTGAACAATATGTGGACGATATGGAACAATTTGGTGTTGGGGGAAAACCTTTATTTTGGATGACGGGGTTAGTACTACTCTAACACCGCAACTTTGGAACTTTTCTTTTTAGAAGGATTATGCATAGGACATTTTTTGTTTAAAATTTAATGTAGAATATTTTTGTATAGAACATTGTTCACGCTAAACCGCATAGTTTTGGAAATATTTACCGACTTCTCCTTCACCTCCCCCTCAGACTCGATGCTCAAAAATGGTGTGACCTTTTACTGAACAATATGTGGACCATAGAACAATTTGGTGTTGAAGGATAACTTTTACATTGGATGTCTGGGTTTGGGTCTAGTTATACCATACTATTAACGCTTCGAAATATTTGAAATAAGTTTATTTACGTATACTGTCGTATACGACGATATATCGAACAAAAATTGCCAAACTATTACAAACATCGATATATATAGTCCAGAAATGAACGTTTTGGAGTGTAATTTTCAGAGTCAACTCCGAACGGCATGAAAATTTGGATTTAGGTTCTACTTACCCTTAGAATCAACAGAAAGTTGAACTTTTGTCGTTGATTGCTTCTACTCGAGGGTTGACAGTCCTTCTCGGTTTACCCCTTCTCGGGTGTAAATAAACACGGGTTCAAAATAAGTCCGGAGATGGATAAATTGTCTAATTCTAAGCAACTTTCATTCTATAGAGATTTTCAAGTAAGTCAAGATCTTTTGAGCTATTTGCCATTGAAAATGTTTAGTTTTTGACAAAAAAACACGTTTTAAGGTAGTTTCTCGCAAATAACGCAAAAAGTAAATATTTTATCGAAATTAATTTTCTAAAGAAAATTATAATTAAAATATTTAAAAGATGTTGGTTTTGCTTTTATAAATATTCTAATTTCATTTTGTTTTTCTGTAAAACATAAGTTGGCTAAGATACGGCTATGCAAAATTTGCATTCACTTGTGATTCGTGACTCGTTCAAGACCTTTTAACTACAACCCTTTCAAGAATACAAACTTTAAACTGGTCAAACTTACAGATCATATAAAAAATACATTAGTAAAGTAAATTTGTTGTAAAGCGGTAACGAATAATCATATGGAGTGATAAATAGGGGGTGATTTTCACGATTTTTTTAGCAAAAAAAAGGGCCAACTTTATTTTGAGCGTAAATTGCTTAGATTTTATGCTAGAAACTTTTATCAAAAATAAAAATAAATCTTAAAAATAAACATTTTAAAAGAGTTTGAATGGGTTTTCCCGAGACGTGCTTAGTTTTTTGTTTATTTAGCGTTGAAATATTTGACTTGGAATTTGAAAAATAAGAACTTTATATCATGAACTACAACTTTGCTTTTGCTGGGTCTATAGACTTTACAAATACACATCTCTTTTCGTTTTTTTTTCTGTGCTACATTTTTGCTAAGAGTATTTTTTTGATAAAATACTTGGTTTTTGAGTTATTTTTGAAAAACTGCCAAAAAACGTGTTTTTTTGTCGAAAAATAAACATTTTCAATCGCAAATAACTCGAGAAGTATTGACTTGCTTCAAAATATCTATAAATCAAAAGCTACTTAGAATTAGTCAGTTTATCCATTTTTGGAATTATTTTAAACACGTGTTTTTTCACCCGCGAGAAGGGGTGACTGGTGAACCGCAAAATTTCATGTTTGAAGTGGAGGGTAAGTAGAACCTAAATCCAAGTTGTCATGCTATCCGGAGTTGAGCCTGAAAATTACACGGTATCGCCGTATTTCCCGTTCATTTACTAGGCTAATAATACAAGATCGACTGTTTAAGCGTTACTAGTTTTTCCGAAAAAAGGAATCATTATCCTTGTACTAAACGTACTTTAAACAAGATTGTGCACTACTCATGGATCTGATAAAGAGTTGTTATAACTTTTTGATGATTAAGTTGACAAATCAGAAACCATTCAGAAAACTTCTTTAGGTAAATTTTTAATCTATAATTGCTTAAAAAGGAAGATTCGGAAACTTGTAACAAAGATTTTTAATTGAAAAAAAAAGTCTACGATGAATACCACATTTTTTTTTAAATCGCTATTTTGTACCTAGTCGAAAATCAAAATTAGGATATGTTTCATTTTTGGCGGAAATTTCTATAGCATATTGTGCCAAAAAACAAATAAAAGTATTTTTTTTTAATTTGATGGCTTTGGTAAAGACCAATTAGCCAGATAAAAGTATTTAAAACGAGCCGAAATATCGCGACTTAATCTACAAAAAATTGTGCAGATTTTCATTATTAATTTTGGGACCTACCAAATTTTCCCAAGAGTCAGAGTTATGGTAGTTAAAATATGCTATTAAAGTGAGAAATTTGACTTCGAACTTCCAGATCCAGAGTTGCAACCGGAAGTACTGTTTGTAAGTCGCCCAAAATGGTTAAAATAAAACCAATGGAAAAGAACCAACACAGAAATAAAATACTCCGTTCTTCACTGGGACTTTTGGCCTTGAAAGTGACAACATTGAGCCCTCAATATCACGTCTTAGATAAGGACACACTACTGCAACGGTTTACTGTAAAGAGGCCGAAATAATTAGACCGAAAGCAGTAGACCGAACTCACTAGACCGAAAAGCACTTTACCGAAACCTCACTAGACCGAACAGTAGGAGACCGAAAAGCAGAAGACCGAAAAGCACTAGGTAGGTACATAATACCGGGTGCTCAAACAGGATTGTAATCTGAGCGAAGGTAACATCAACCTCCCTTCACCCTTTATTCAGGCTTAGAACAGGCGAGTTTAGAGGTTTTTTTGCTTTGTTTTTTGTTATTTTTTTTGTTTTTATTTGTTTTAGGTGTATTTTATATTTATTATGTACAATACTCAAAGTTAAATACTAAAAATAGTTTAAAGGTTGCTTTTTTTGCTTTGTTTTCTGTTTATTTTTTTGTTTTTATTTGTTTTGGGTTTATTTTTTATTTATTATGTACAATACTAAAAATTAACTACTAAAAATAACTTACGAGGTGGTGTTTTTCTGCTTTGTTTTTTGTTTGTTTTTTTGTTTTTAATAATACCATAAACAAAAAGACAGATATAGAAAATCTTAGCATAATTTACTGCAATCCTTTTTAACCTTCGTCGGGCGGCATAGGTACAATTATTGTAACTTTTGAGTTTTTAAATTGTGATAACTTTTTTTGTTAAAGAGATAGAGACTTGAACTTTTGTGACATCTCTGCATTTATGCAGTAGATTATGTGAGCCAAATATAACAAAGAAATCTTCATTCAGTTCCCAGCAGGGCGCTTAAATTTTTCCTACCCCCACAAACGACGGCATAGGTACATTTGTACCTTGTATATTTTTTTAATAAATGTTATAAAAAAATAAGTACATTTTGTACTTAAATGATAGTGTATTTGAAACAAAAATCAAAAATGAATGTAAGTGTGGATTTTCGCAACATGCATGTCATTTTTGAAAAATAATGATCGTCACACACAGGTAGAAAACATGCTACACAATAGGGTGGAACGAAAGAGGTCAAAAAAATAAAAGAAATGAAAAATTATTGTGGCTATCGTTTAAAAGTTGTGTCAGGTGATGAAAACAATTCGTGCGAGAGCATTTTGAAATAAAAAAATATCTTGAGTTTCCATATTGGATTTGAAAAATGAAAAAACAAAAAAATTATTTTTGTCGACATAAATCAATATGGCTCTGATCAAATATCAATGATCGTGTTTTACCAACTAAGTGTGACATGCTAAAGTGCTTTCTCTTTATTCGTAATGAACTTAAGTTGACAAATAATAAAGATCCATCTATCGCTGACGTCTTGAATGCCGTTGCAACGAAAGTAACAAATATGAAAAAAAGCTTCTATTCCAACATTATCGCATAAGCGCATTCAAGATATAATTAAAAGTATTTATGCAGAGTATCAAAATCTTAAGCTATACACAAAAACTCAGCAAGCATATAATTCATACATAGAAAATATTTGTCAGTTTCGAAAGGATTGTGAAAAGTTATTGAATATCGCGGCTTGAAAGTGCAACATGACTGGAACTGGGTGTGTGTGTGTATGTACTTGTGATAAAATCAAGAAGGTACCAAAAAATGAGCGAATTTTTCTTCAAGATCAACGATCCTGTCAAAAAATGGCAATTGAACCAGTGGTTATTGCAGCATCTGCAACAATAAGGAGGAAAATGGAAAGAACCATGAAGGCAAAGGCAAGTTCTCAAAAATATAATACTGACGAAATTGTTCTTAAAGCACGTACCGTTAATTCCTCTAATCCTTACATAAGTAGCAGCTTGTCTGACTCAAATTGTTCTGATGCAGATGATCATGAAAAATAATTCATTGCTTCTTTGTCAACAGTTACAGTCCAACCATATACGTCACAAATACTCCGGCACCTCACTTCAATGGCTAGTATGCTTATTTCATTGCAATGAGCTACCTCTACGCCATTTAATTCAACAGTTAGATGGACGCACCAGTGGACCACTTTTTAGGGCCAATAGGGAAACTTCTGGAACGCTGTGAAGAGAAGGCTGTCGCAATAGAAAACAACCTAGCAATATTATTAGAAACAACAGACCTTAGTACCGATCAGAAGTACTTGTACCAAATTAGTCAAGCAGTTGCTGCGGAAAGATGTCCTAATGATTTGAGCCTTAAATAACCTGGGAAAATATCACATGCAAGGTGGCTGACAGTTGATAATCGGTTGCTTCGATTGTATGTTGTAACTTAATGTCCCAGCCCCCAATTAATTGTGTTAGTAAGTTTCATCCAAAAGTGTATGCACCAGTTTGGTTTTATATAAAACTGTATCCTAGCTGTTCTGATGGTCCAAAACATTTATGGCGAATGTTCTACCACAATTATTCACGTTTTCTACCAGTTGACCAAAGCAAAATTGTCGATGCCGTTATCCAAAAGAATGCTTATTTTGCCCATACCGAAAATGTATTACTCGGTATGATGAAAGATGAACGAAAACACATACGGGAGCAAGGACTACGCAGAGTGCCGAAAGCTAGAGAAAGTCAGAAAGAAAAAAAGATCCGGAGATTCAAAATACCAACATTAAATTTTAGTCTGCAGATTTTAATGACTTAATTTCTATTTCTGAATTCAAAGTTACGGCTCCTCTTTTGCTAAAACATATTTCCAATGATGATGTAAGAGATATGATTAATTCTGGGAATTACAACAACATATAGGTCTTAAACTGCCCTTGTCATACAATATCCGTGAAAAGAACTCCTGAAGGCTTTATTCGTTCAAGGTTGCAGTCTAGAAATATTATGCCGTTTTTTAACACAAAATCAGACTACCAATCATAAAATGTATATTGTATCATAAAACAATTATGTAGATTCAAAGAACTGATAAAAAAAATAAATTTTTAAAATTTAATTTTTTTTGATATTCCCAAAAATTTAAATTTAATATGGAACCTGAAGATAGAGTCCAATACAAAAAAGATTTCTTACAGTTTTATTATACATCAAAACACAACTTTTTCGCACTAGCCCCATAAAAAATAATGAATTCGAATTTTTCGTTCCACCCTACTACACAACTTTTTCTCATTTTAGGCTGTTTTTTCGTTCGTTTCGACAAACATGGTAACTTCCGGTTACTGAAGTAGATCCACGAATGCTCTGAGATAATTGAGGAGGAATATCTACAGCAAGACAAAGATCTTTAGAAAGATCCTTCAAAAACTTCTTGCGCTGGACCTTTTTTGTAATGGATTGTGGTCTCGATATAATGTAGGATGCTAAGCCAGTGACGTCAATCATATTACAAAAAAAAGGTCAAGTACCAGCTCAATGTTCGACGCTTGAGCGTACATTTACCCAGCATTTTATCCATCGTATCAACATCCCTTTAGTTTTACTCTAATTCTTAATCATTTCAGGCTACTTGTCTTGTCATATGCATGGACGAGAGTAATAACACTACTGCTTTGTTTTTCTTTAGCAAATAAGAACATACGGTAGCATCATGATTGTATGCCAGATTTGTGGAAAAACAGCTCTTTCCTTGCTTGCTTTCATATTGGTAAGCAAAAATATTTTATTTTTTTTTTCTAAATGAGCCCACGAACGTCATGTGACACGAATTCTAGAATTAGCGAGTTCAAAACTGGTAAAAAGTTATCTGTGGTAACCTTTCGCCCAGAACCTTTATAAGACGTGACCAGATCCAAAACATTTCGTTTGCCAATGTTAACTTGTCGGGAACCATATTCTGTTTTTCAAACATAAAGATGAATCTGTATGGGATAAGGTGTTTGATGCATTAGAAACCCAAAATACCATGTTTAGTGTGTTTGGAAGATATTATATTGTGCACATTTTGTAAGTATGGCCTCTAATCGGAAACAATTGTTCATCTATGGTTATGCATTGGGATGATTTGTAGTCTTGTTGCACATTTTGTATTCAGCATTGTCCAGATATCTCGTATGAGTGCAGCCTTGTCAGCTTTTTTGCGTTATTGAAGGGTATTTTCGTTGTCAATTCTTATAAATATTAGCATAGTCTTGAGATGATCACGAGACATATCAGCACGTATGAGTGGCAGAGGCTCCATATTCCCCATCTCACATAAGTTTTCTTCGCTGATTCTATTTATACCTCTTTTGTCGGCATTTTGGCAAACTAGATGTAGAATCATTAATACTAATGATAATTTTCAGATATACATATACATATTGACAAACACCAAACAACTAAATGTGGATGAAATCTATGTTTCTAGTTGAAATACAATACAATGCTACTCTTCCTAGAATTTGTTTACGACCACTATTTCCAAAAGTTTATTGTTGCAGTAATTTCAATAATTTACGATAAATAACAGGGATCACTTAAAAGCCGTTTTCAATCTTTGTAAATCCATACAAGAACAAATTACCGAATATTATTATTTATTTATTGCAATATTAAACAATGTTTTACCAGTTATGTTAGCAATAAATAATATTATCTTAAAACTAACAAATATTACCTTTGGATTAAGGAAATTTAAGAACAATATAGGTACAATTGTACCTATGCCGTCTGTTACCGGTGTAAAATTATGCCGCTCGACAAAGGTTAATTTATGTACCATTTCGGTCTAATGATGTTCGGTCTACTGCTTTCCGTCTAATGATTTCGGTCTAATTATCGTGTACCTACTAACTGCAACACATGAATGCTTGGTGAAAATAGAGGGCGGAGGTAAATTCCTCACCAACCATTAAAAACATATAATCCGACAGGTATTTTCCTCACCAAATTTAAAGGTTCATATTAATCCGGCAGGTATTTTCCTCACCAACTCACTCAGGTAATAAAATAAAAAGGTAGATGTAATTTAAGAATATTTATTATGAAAGAATCCGAAATCCGAATATAAAGTCGTTAATTTCCTTACATTATAATAATAGTTTATAATATAATAGGCAAAACGTATAATAGAGGAGTCAATGGAGTTTTTGCTTATGGAAAAAATCAGATAAGATAGAACTTTTTATAATTTCATTAAGAAATGTTAAATAAACAATATATCAAAAAGTAGTAGGTACTCCAAAAGTGGGTGATTCACTTTTTATTAAACAAATGAACTGCGAAATTAATTGTTTTTTTAAATGCCGACGAAAATTATAAATTTAAAAAAAAATGACTTAAAAATTCTACGTAAAGAACCGAATACAAAGATTTGTCTAATATTAAATCTACAGCTTCTATAATTTTTTTATTTAGAACGCTCAAGTCACCCTTCTCACAAACATTGGCGCACTTTATAGAAGCATTCAACGCTACGCGCGTTTGAATTAATTTATTATAAAAATCCACAAGGAAAAAGCTTTCCTGTAGGCTGTATACCATATAATACAAAAACGAATAAAATCCTTTATAAAAGGTATATATTTAAAAATCCCTAAAAAGGGCTACATCACAGAACTAGTTTTCGATTGGTTGACCAATCATTTTAGATAAGCACTGATGATGTGTGCTTACAAAATACCTTTTATAAAGGATTCTATTGGTTTTTTTAATTTATTATAATTTCCTAACTAATTGATCAAACAAAATTTTACAAATTGGAAACGAAAGAAGAATATTAAAGCTATCTTAAGTTGAAATAAACAGAAAAAATATGGGCAAACGTACGGTGTGGGCGGAAAGTGAGACGTACATGAATTATAATCAAAAATGGTTTAAAAATGTGTAACTAATACAATTTTACCTATAGGACTCTAAAATCTTACTAAACAACTTACTTATTAAATATCTGACTAAACGATGTTTTACTCAAAAAAAAAATCAACTTAACGTTTTTAAGTAAATTAGAAGCAATTACTTAGGTTGATGGAACTTTTAAATACTGCACAAAATTTTTTACTTAACTATTTACAATTCATGGACTCAATAATGGACACTTTGTGCCATTATTCTTTTGCTTTCAAATAAGTTAGCAAATTCATATGTGATTGCCTTAAATTGTGTCAAAAATTAAACCTTTTTAATCCCAAGAGTGTGTATTCCGATTTCGAAAAAGAGATCCATGCAGCCGTAAGTGAAGTGTTTCTCTCTGCGAAAATAAAATGATGTAGATTTCATCTCGGACAATCATGGTGTAGAAAAATTCAAAAAGTTGGATTTTCCTAGATCCATTAGACGTACGTGAATGTTTTGCTATAGACTTTAGTTAGATTTGCTGATTACTTAGTGAACAATGAAAACAGTTCATTACTTGAGCGTACAACCATTGCCTGTGAAAGCCTGCTTAACCATTGAAGCGAACCAGTATGTATACAGTTTTCGGATCGAAAACTATTATTTTTAAACTATATTATATTAAAAGGGATTTTTGAACTCGCGAGCTAACTAGTGTGCTCCGTACTCAAGTTTAAACGGATATATTACAATTTTATAGGTGTTTTAAAGTGCACTTAATTATTTTACTTCAAAAATGTCAACTTTTTTTTGAGAAAATTAAGAAAGGTAAAAAATGTAATACAAAATCCGAAAATTATCAGTTAAAAAAATGTTTACACAAAGTCATCAAAATTTTTTCTGTGCAACTTACTTACTTAAAATACATTTAATAACAAGCTTAAACAATATTAAATGTTCAAAAAAAATTTTTTGCGCTCTTATACAGTATGTCTGCGCAACTTGGAACCTATTGAAAACTTCTTTATTATAAATTTTACGAAAAAAAGTTATTCTTGATAAAATGCTCTGCATCGTATAGAATATAGAATCTAAAATGCATCAAATATCAAATATACCTTTGTATTTGAAAATATGAATTTCGTTCAAGGGTAAAGTACCTTAGTATTTGAAAATATCGAAAATTGTTATTAAGAAAATATCTGATGTTTGAATCTTAGGTTTTAGACCATGCAGAACTTTTTATGAAAAATAACTTTTTTTCGTAAAATTAATAATAAAAATGTTTTATATGATTCCAACCTACAGGGACATATTGTATATTGACTCCCCTATAAATTATTATTTAATATTTACTATAATAAGAAACACACTTTACAAAATCCAGTCTAGTCATTAGATTTGACTGATATCTTATTAATAAATTTTCTACATTTTTCAATTTTAGTTTAACTTTTTTATCTTTGATTGGTTTTGCAATATGCAAACTTTGAATTTTAACATACGTATCTACCTGAAATTCTTTAATTTTTTCTAAGAAAATGTATATGGATGGATGCGTATTATAAAAAGATGAATTGAAATGCGAATGAAAAGATTCGCAAGCATTCGTGGTACGAATAACAGAAGAATTTGCCCCTGCCCATAAATATGGGGAGAATATGGCATTTTCGTCTATATATATTTCAACTAAATAATCAACATATCTATCTAAAATATAATTTTCTGGTTTGCATGACATTAAATCAAACACAAAACAATCTGATACGTCTTCTGGTTTTATTTATGTAAGGCCAAAAGTAAGTTTGAGCCACTTGCCTACTTCAGAATCATTTGTATATTCTGATGTTAAACCAAGAGACTGAATTTTTCTATACCATGCTTGGTGTAGGTGAAATCTACAACCATGTATGTCAGCGTTCGGCCATATTTGGCTAATTGCATTATGTGTAGCCTTTTCAAAATCTACAAAAATTTTATTAGGATTAAACTCAATTTTAAAAGCTTTAAAAATTTCTGATTTTAATAAGTAAAACAGATTTTTGTAAGTTTCTGTTTTTTTGTTTGGCAGTAAACAGTAAAGGAATATAGTGCCCATTAATTAGCCCGTGAATAGTGAATAATTGCAAATAATATTTGGTACAGTAAGAAAATGTGCCATCCATATCTATATACAAAATTCAATGTGGGTAAAAGTCTTATATTTGATTCACAACTAAATACAATTACCTTACTTTCGACACAGTTTATAAAAAGAAAATTTTCTCCCTTGGTTGTTTTTGGAGCACACTTCTTCACAAACTCTTGAACCTCATCAATATTGCAAGGAAGTCGACCAGGCATCATTTTCCGTCGATAATTATATATATTTTTTCGTATATAACTGACATCAGTTGTAGTAATTGTTTCCGGTAAATTGGTTGCAAGCTCTTGGCGTATAATTTTTGCTGGTTTTTCACTAATATTCTCTTCGGCTTTACGCTTGCAGGAGTTAGAAACAATTTTTCGATCTATCTTCTGACGATCTGGTTCATGATTATGTTGTCGGCTACTTCTAGAAATTGTAAAATTTGCACCAATAGTAAAAAATTTCGCACTACAAATTGTTTTATTACACATCCAGTACACTTCATCACTTTTTAAAACTTTCATTTTATAAAACTTTCACTTAATAAAAAATAAAATTTTCAAATAGCAGTAAAGGTCTATCGCGATTACTTTCTATTAAATATGCCATTGCATATTAAATATGCCAAAATTGCAATTGTGACTAAAAATAAAATACAATAATTATTAACTCATTAATTATTATAGGTACCTACTGTAACCTTAGAGCAGGTAGATGAATAATTCCCTTGAATGCCTTTTTGTAAAATCTACCTGAAATAATCACTTCGATTTTGGTGACGAAAATACCTGTCGGATTATGGCACACCCTTCCAAACGCAGGTATAAAGATTATTTTGGTGAGGAAATTACACCCGCCGAAAATAGAAGAGGAACCAATGTGTTTTGTTGATTGTAAAGTGACAGTGAAACCTTTTTTTATCGACTTTCAAAAACAATAAAACAACTTCTAGGAGAATCTAAACACTAAAGTTTTTAAAATCCATAAGTTTTTTTAATAAAATTTAATAAAATACAACAATAAATTAAATATACTGGGTACAGGTAACAAAAAGGTAGGCAAATTAAATCCATATTCTGGGAACCAAAACAGTTTGATTAAACCTAACTTACCTTAGTATAAGTGAAGAGTAAAAGGAAAAAACAAGGAATGTCACTTTTTCATTAATTTTCGTTTTTTTCGCCATGTGGTAGCAAAAACTGAGTACTATCGACTAGACAATCGAGCCAGAACAATAACCAGAAAGATCAGTCTATAAAATTTTTTTAAGAATTTGTATCCAGGCGAAGGACCAGGACTGCCCGCAGGCCACTGGACAAAAATAAGGAATGATAGCAATTTTTTGGTGCATTACTAAATTAATAAGTTAATATAGATTAATATTGTATTAAGATTATAGACTAAAAATTGCTAGAATTCTGCTAAGAATCTCCTAAGTAGTTTTTAGATATCATAAGAATTAAACCTTTATTGGTGTTTATATCAATATGTATAAAATGTGACATTCCTTTTTTTCCCATGTACTCTTCAAGTGTGTATAAATCGATTTCTTACTTAACAATTTACAAAAATGTTGTGAATTTTACAAATGTTTAAATGTGTAGATAAAAACTGGCTTATCAAAAAAGTACTGGATACACAAATGTCACTGTTATTTTTTTAAGAGATTCCTGTCATAAGAAAACCATATGTCTATTTTCAATATAAAATATCTAACAGTTTTCAATGTATTGGAAAATCGAATTTCAGTTGATAACTTCAAGAGGCATCCCGTTTGTTCTTTGAGCATTGCCTCATTTTACGATAGGTAGGTTGCTAACCTCGCCTATTCAGCCTCCATTTTTATCCGGGCTTGGGACCGGCTATGATAACTACCAAGCTACTAGGCTAGGGTAAGAAGTGAGGAAATTAGACGCATATGTGGGGTAGACAATATAAATACCTGGGTAAAGAACATAATAGAAGAGTGGAATGAACACATAAGCAGGATGTCTGAATCAAGGATAGTAAGAATAGCCAGGGGCCAGTCACCGTTAGGCAGAAGAGGTATAGGACGCCCAAGGAGAAGATGGAATGACAACTTAGGGGCAGAATGAACAGCATCGTTGAAGTAAAACAATAATAATGTGCCTATATAAAACAATAAGAAGAAGAAGAAGAAGAAGAAAAACTTCAAAGGGCTGTAATTTTTTTATGTGCACATTCGGACTAAAATAAGTTAGGCTCAATCGAATTATTGCTGGTCCCAGAATACGTGATTTGATTCACGACCTACCTTTTTGTTAGGGCGGATGCAATTTCGGCCGGAAAAAGGGCAGGTACTAAAAGCCGGTAGGTAAATTCGGCCGGAGGTTTTAAGTTGCTTCCTTATCTCATAGGTATTTTCGGCCGCAAATCAAATAAAATAATAGAATATTTTCTGTTTCTTTATATTAAAGTATTTCTTTATTTCAATAAAATTATTACATCAACTCATTTCTATAACTTAAGTAAACTTAAAAAACGTTTAGATGTGATACAGATTTAACGAAATTAATTCTAGAAATATTGTCAGATCGAAGCATATTTACCATGTTTTCGATAAATTTTAGTTTGTGTTTTACTTGTTTGTCTTTAATTTTTGCTGGAATATTTAAATTTTTTATTTTTAAATATGCATCGATCTGACAATCTTTTAATTTTTCTATAAAAATAAATATAGAAGGGTGACTTGAATAAAAACTAGAATTAAAGTGCGACTGGAATGATTCGCAGGCATTTGTGGTTCTTTTAATTGATGGGTTTTCATATGCCCATATATTTGGTGGAAAATGAGATTCTGGCGCTATGTAGTTTTCTAATAAATAGTCTGCGTATTTATCTATAAGTTTATGGTCCGGTTTGTATGACATGAGATCAAATATGAAACAATCTTCAACTTCAGAGGGGTCTAAATAAGTTAGCCCAAAAGTATGAGTAAGCCATTTGCTTTCCTCGCAGTTTTTATCTTTATACATTTGGGTTAACCCTAATGATTGTATTTTCCTATACCACGCCTGGTGCAAGTGGAATCTACAACCATTTAGTTTGGTTTTGGGAAAGACAACTTTTAATGCGTTATGAATTGCGATTTCAAAATCCACAAATACCTCCTTCGGTTCAAAAACAATATTATAAAGTTCAAAAATTTTAGATTTTACCAACAGAAAAAGTCTCATATATGTGTCACTGGTCTTATTGGGCAACAGACAATACAAAAGAGGAACATAATGCCCATTTTCCAGTCCATGGATGGTAAATAACTGATAAAAATATTTTGTACAATAAGAAAATGTGCCATCCATGTAAAAATCTTTCATTTTACATAAACTTATTATATTTGTATGGCAAGAAAAAACAATGATATTATCAGCTGTGCTGTTAATAAACAAAAAATTTTCACCTGTTGTGGTTTTCGGTCCATAACTATCGAGTACAGAATGTACATCGTGAATATCCTTAGGCAGGGCTGGTAAGAGCTTACGGCGGCTGTTGTACAAATTTCTTCTTATTAGACTGACATCTATCGATGACAAATTCTCTGGCAAATGATTTGAAAGAACGCTTTTAATAATTTTTGAAGGTTTCTCCGATATGTCTTCCACAGCTTTGCGCTTGCATGAAGTCGTCACTATTTTTCTCTCCAACGTAGTTTCATCGGACTCGTGGTTGTGGATTAATTCACTTCTAGTAACTGTGTATTCCGCATTAACAGTGTACAGTTGGGCTAAACATCTTAAAATTTTCTTTATACACCTCCAACGTACTTCACCACTTTTTAATACGTCCTGTTTACAAAACTGAAACTTTTCTACAACTAGTAAGTCACAACCGCGTGAACTCTTAATTACTGAAACAGATGCCATCGTATACAAATAATATATTTTATGCTTTCTATCGACTAGTAGCTTCAAGAAAAACAATACTACAAATACAATACAAACTGACTAGCTATAATAATTTTATACCTGTTATTTGTGAATTTTACAGCGGCGTAGGATTAGGTATTTCCAAATGAATACACAATTAATATTTTACAGAAACTATTAAGCGTAATTACCAATATTTTAATCTCATCGTAAACATCAACCCCTCGGCCGAAATTACCCCTGTCATAAATGGTACCCCCTGATTTATGCAGGTAGGCCAAGGGATTACCGGCCGAAATTACGCCCGCCGTTTTGTTACACCCTTTATTTTATTATATTATCTGTAATTGATATTTTGCATAATATTGTTATGTATATTATATTTTTTATCACTTTTTGTATCTTGTTATGCTAATAACACTAAGTGGTTGAAGCAAAATAAATAAATAAAAAAAATTAGTATTGAAAACATTTATTGATAAATGAGCAGAACTTTTGTTCTTTCCCTTTAATTAAAATTCGATAATAAGAACAAAAAGAAGCTTGCGATATTGTCATCAAAAAACTCATTTAAAGTCTTAGAGAGGGTTGTAATTTCCCCGACTTCCTTTCGTTAACATGCTAATACCTTATAAATATTTAATTTGTGGGTCTCGAAGTTCCCTAGAGTTATTAATCCCACACGTAAATATTTAAAGAGACATCGTGTATTTTTTGTTCTACTGGAATGTTTGGTGGAACTTACGATTCAGTTTTATGAGTTCTTTTAGTTTTGTAAAGAGTTTGAGGCAGCAGTTCTGAATTATAATACAATCTTGTTTAAGCGGTTTAATTGAGCTTTGTGGAAATGGTTTCATATCTACCAGAAAAACACAATAAAAGTAAAAATTAAAAGAACTAAATGACGCAATTGAAGCTGAAAATGGAATAAGAGAGGGGGATTCCCTGAATCCTTTATTGTTCAACCTGATCATGGATGAAATAATAAAAAAGTAGGAACTAAACAGGATACCAACTAGGAGGCAAACAACTTAAGATAATCTGCTATCGAGACGATGCGATACTAATCTCTCAATTTGAAGGTGATCTACAACGTATACTGCACGAATTTAATATACCGGTCAGAAAATATGAGATATTAGTTTCCCCAAATAAGATAAAATGCATGGTTATAGCAGCCAATCTACTAAGATGTAAAGTAAAGCTGAAGGGATGAGAAAAACCTACCGGTTATAACCTAAAACCGGTTTTTTACTTCGGAATAATTGGTTTTTTCGGTTGTTTTCTTGTCCCGGTTATAACCGGTTTTTTATTTTTAACGTAATAACCGGTGAAAAACCGGATAAGTTACCTCTGGAAAAAATAATCAGTTCAGAGAAAAAATAAGGAAGTTTTTTTTATATATTATGGGGTCCATATATATATTAATCCACCCTTATACATTTACACGCAAACCTCTATAAGCTGATATAAAAGCATCTATAAGCTAGACAGCAAGTACATAATATATTATTCTTCAAACCTAGTATTGGCTGGAAGATAAACACGAATTAGATCGATAGTATCGATCGACTGTCTTTTTATCAGTGTGCCAAAATTGTGGAATATTGTAAATATAGAGCACAAAGCTCATGAAAATTAGAAAGATAAAGATAACAGAAGGTCAAATCTACATCAACCAAACCCCAGTAGTAAACTACAACTATGACGGTACCATAACGAATGAAGAATGGATAAACAACCAGGATCTAAGAGCTCTCATCGGAAAAGGTAGCAGAGGCGTACGGTAGCGATATAAGAAATCAAAAATTTTTCTCTAATCCAAGTAATCTACATATTACCTAGGCAATAGGCATTGAAAAATATTGAAAATTAATCGCGTACGAACGAACTCAATATGCACACAATTCAACTATTCGGTCCACTCCTGACAGAAGCGCATCTCAAAGTAGCCGCTTGTCATGCAGTGGTCCCGTTTAAAAATTGGTCAGGGTTCAATGACCGCACCCACTAGTCGCGCGAATTTTGGTACACTGGAAGCGATCGTCCTATCGCCTTCCCGAAAGTGAGATGCTCCGACTGTTACTGTTGCTAAGGGCAGAGAACAACTAAGGGGTGCTTAGGTATTACATACATTCGCTTAAAGAATATTTCGATTTAAATTTTTTGCAGAGATTTTTCCTTTTACTGATCTTTTATTTGACATTTTACCGAAATCAAATGGTATTGCATTTCTTCTTCTTCTTCTTCCTTCTTGTATGTAGGCTTTAAAGACTGTTTCTTCTTCAATATTATCCTCCTAAATTGTTTAGGTTATCGCACCACCTTTTTCTTGGTCTGCCAATACTTCTTCGTCCATTTGGTGACTTATCTCGTGCTATTCGTACTATCCTATCCTCTGCCATTCTACTAATGTGTTCGTTCCACTCCTGTTTCCGTTTTGTCACCCATCCATTTATGTCTTCTATATTGCATGATCTTCTTATGTTTTCGCTCCTCTCCCTATCCAACAGACTTTTCCCTGATATTCGTCGGAGTATTTTCATCTCTGTTGTTTCTAGTAGTCGTCTCGTTTTAGATGTGTCAGGCCTTGTCTCCGCCGTGTATGTTAATATAGGTCTAATTGCTGCTTTATAGATTCTTGCTTTTGTGTCTTGTCTTAAGTGTTTGTTCTTCCAGATTGTGTCATTAAGAGATCCCGCCGCTTTACTTGCTTTTAAGCTTTGTTGTCGTACTTCCTCTTCAACATCTCCGTAACTGGTTATATCAATTCCCAGATATCTAAACCTTGCTTCCTGCTTTATTATTTTCCCATCAATTTCGATTTTACATCGTAGTGGGTATTTAGATGTTGTCATACATTTGGTTTTTTCTGCTGATATTATCATATTGTATTTCTTGGCTGTTGTATTAAAGATGTGTGTTAATCTTTGGAGATCGTCTTCTGTCTCGGCGATTAATGCGGCGTCGTCTGCATAACACAATACTTTGATTTCTTTATTCCCCATTCTCTAACCACGACCTTTACGTACTGCTTCTATTATTTCGTCCATTATTATATTAAAGAGCAGTGGGCTTAATGAGTCACCTTGTCTGACTCCACTTTGTACTGGTATAAACTGCGTTAGTTTTCCATTTATCTTTGCCTGTATTCGATTATGAAAGTAGATGTTTTCGATGGTTTGTATAATATTGATTGGTATGTTTTTTCCATACAGTAAATGTAAGACGTCTTCGACTTGGATGCGATCGAAAGCCTTTGTCAGGTCTATAAAACATAGATATGCTGGTTTATTGTACTCAATGGCCTTTTCTGTGATTTGTCTCAGTACAAATACGGCGTCTACGTAGGATCTTCCGGATCTGAATCCTTGTTGTTCATCTGATAAAGTTGTTAGTTTATTGATTTTGTTGGTTAGGACTTTTGTGGTTAGCTTAAGTGCGGTGTTTAGTAGATTTATACCTCTATAATTGTTGGGGTCTTCTTTGTCTCCTTTTTTGAACATTGGTATCATTATGCTGTTTCTCCATGCGTCTGGTATCTTGCAGTGCAATATTAGTTTTTGTATAAGTTTTGTCATCTCTAGGGTTATACTTTCTCCTCCGTATTTTAGAAGCTCGTTGGTTATTCCGTCTGGTCCTGGTGACTTCCTATTTTTGAGTGAATTTATGGCTACCCCTACTTCCTGAAAACTGATTTCAATTTCGTGTCTTAATTCAGGTAGGTTATTATTTTGATTATGATTTTCCTTTCCTTTAAACAGTTCCGTCAAGTATCTTTCCCATTCGTTTGCTGGTATGTTATTGTATTCCTTCAATTCTGCCATTTCTTTCCGTTGGTTTCTTATGAATCTCCATATTTGTTTTTGTGTTCCGTAGAAGTCGCTTTCCATCCTTTTTGTAAACTGTTCCCAGTGTTCATTTTTTGTTCTTCGTACCAATTGCTTTGTTTCATTTCGTATTCTTCTATAGGTGTCTCTGGATTCTGGAGTGTTTGATGTTTTATACTTCATGTAGGCGTCTCTCTTCTCTTTACATTTGTCTTTTATTTCTTTTCTGAACCATGGTGTATTGTTGTTGTTTCTTTTGTTCAGTATGACTTTGCGTTTTCCTAGAGCTTCTGTTGCTGCCTCTTCAATATTGTTTTTAATTTTCTCCCAGCTCGCGTTTATATCTTCGATGTCGTCTATCTGCTTCAGCTGTATCTTCTGTGCTAGCCTCCTTTGGTACATTTCTTTGGTAGAATCGTTCCACAGTGATTCTACATTGAATTTTTCCTCGGTGATTTCCTGTGGAAAATGTTTTGGTGTTAGTTTCATTCTTATTTTTGCTAGGACTAATTTGTGTTCACTCCCTGCGTCTGCCGAGTTTAAAGTTCGAATATCTAGAATCTGCTCTGGGTGGATTTTTCTATTAGTGACTATAAAGTCAATCATAGATTTGTGCCCCCTGGAGTTTTCAAACGTATATTTATACTGAAGCTTATGGTCGAAAAATGTATTATTGATTCGCAGTTCGTTAAAAGCACAGAGATTAGCCATGAGTTCTCCATTTGAGTTGACATGGTTTTCATTGAATCTTTGTTTTACTCCTGGAACTATTTCATTTCCGATTCGTGCATTAAAATCCCCCATAAGAATTAAGTGTTCTTCATGAGGTATATCGTCCAGGATGGTTTGCAACTGTTCGTAGAATGCCGCTCGTTCCTTCTTAGGTTTGCAGTCCTCGGGGCTATAGATAGATATAACATTTAATTTTTGGTAGTCCATTGTGATGTTCATATGTATTATTCTTTCGGAGACGTAACGGCAGTTACTTATGTTGTCTTTAAATTTTTTATGGACAAGTATACCTACGCCTGCTCGTGCTCGTTCTTCTTTCTTCACTCCACTATATGCTAAAATATATTGGTTATAGTCTCTTTGACCTTTACCTTTCTTCTTGGTTTCTTGGATTGCACAAATGTCTATGTTTTTGTTTATCAGTTCTTCGATTATCTCTTGGTCTTTGTTGTTGAACGAAGTTATGTTCCATGTTGCTAATCTGATTGTTGGCTTCTTTTTCCTTCTCATTTTCCTTTTCTTTGCGTGGTTCGTCATCTTAGGTTCCGTCGAGTTCCGAGGCTTTATATCGGTTCTTTGAGCCTTGTTTTCTTTTATAATGGGTAGGATGCTAACCTGGCCCATCAACCCTCCTCTTTTTTCCGGGCTTGGGACCGGCTGTGAGTGTGAACGTGACTTCTGAGCTACTCAATCCACTCAGTCTTCGCGCTCACAACCCCCAGGCAGAGTTGTATTGCATTTTGTATAAGACAAATTGATGACTTTATTAATACGATAATTAAAAAAACGAGAGCAGTTTAAAAATATTTGGGATAAAACTGAACATATGGGGTTTGAACATGAAAGAAAAATTATGAAGATTGATAATTTCGGAGACAGAGAGACAGAGAAAAGAGAGGAAACAAAGAGACCTTTTGATAATATTCTACAACAAATTAATTCTAGCTTTCAAAATTTTAACGATTTAAAATGTGTAGAATTATATATATATATAATCTTAATATTTCTAATTATAATTCATCAAAATTTCCCACAGATGAATTTATTTCACTGCGATTAAATAATGAAAATTTTTTGGTATCCCAGCTTTGCATTCTCAGTTAAGTGTTATTTACGAAACAACTGACATTAATGATAAAGAAATACCCGGAGCTCTGGGATTTCTTTATAACTACTGGTTTAAACAAGTCACTCTGTGAAGTCGTCAAGTTGTGTGAATTAGTACTACTAACTATCCCAGCCACAAGTGCATCAGTTGAACGAAGTTTTGCAGTATTAAGATGCATTAAAAGTTTCAAATTAAGAGTTTAGAAGAAATTCAACAAGCGAAGACAGACTTTGAAAGTTAGCCCTATTATCCATTGAAAAAGACTGCATTCAACAATTATCAGAAGTTGATAGGAGAATAGACCTCGAGTATAAATAAGTGTCATTTTAGTGAAAGTTGTGTGTTGTGGAAAGTGCCTCGGAGTATAATTTTTTTTTAAAATAGAATTCTTCTTTAGAAAACCAAGCCCGGGCTCGGCGCGAGGACTCAAAGCCCGAGCTAGCAATACAGATCAATGATAGGTCGCTAGTCACTAGAAATAGCGGGAATAGAGTGTCTCACGCATTCACGCGCCACGGATTTAGTGTGTGAGTCTTTGTAACCAGGACGTCTCACATAATTAAGTATTTTGCTGATAGAGGGCCCCTGCACATCAGAGTGTTATCAGGTGGGAAGTGGCTCGACCCTCGACCCTTAAGAAAATATTTTTATATCCTTATTGAATCGCTTCCCCTTTCGAAAAAGTCACCGCACGCCACTGAGGTAGACCCACCTTCAAACGGATGAGGGCCTTCTTCAGGAGCCACAACCTCGCTCTCGATTTAAAAGAATGAGACGATGTTACGTCTATTCTGTCCTTTTTACGGTGCTGAATCGTTGATCGTGAACGAAGATATGTGCAAAACATTTAAAGCATTTGAGATGTTGCTTGATCGCAAAATACTTAAGATATTGTGGACTGACGAGTCATAAAGGAGGAGGTCCTAAGTAAAATGAAGAATAACCGAGACCACAATCAAATCTCGAAAGTTACAATAGTTCAGATCAGACACATTATGAAAAAAGAATCCAGATATGCCCAGCTAAAAGTCATACTGAACGTTTTATGTATGATTTTGATAATATATTCTTTTAATAGTATTGATATAGATAATATTAATACCGATTCGAATGAAGTATCTTAAACTAATGTGCAATGTAAACGTAACTTTGTATAACCTAATGGTTACTGACTATTGATTAAAAAAACCGAACACCGGTTTTCAGAATATCCGTTTTTTTATCGGTTATAACCGCCAGGTTAAACCGTAAGTAGAAAAAACCGGTATAACCGAAAACCGGTGTTTTGTAAAAAACCGTCATCCCTAGGTCACAGAATAAAACAAGTTTAAATATCTAGGCAGTGCACTATCTAGCTAGCGAAATCTCGAAACAGAAGTGGAAGATGAAGTGAATATAACAAACAGAGTCGCAGGTTGACTAAATGACAATATAGGGAAATAAAATTATCGGAAAAGAAGTAAAGGGCAGAATTTACAAAACAGTCATCAGACCATTAATGACATGCGTCAGAAACACGACCTGATACAGAGTGAATAAAAAGAATACTAGTAACAGCAAAGATAAAAAACCCTCGAATAATCTTCGAATCAATAGTAATAATACACTATGCGACAGAATACGAAATGGAGATATAACTGGGTTAGAAATAGAAGAGTAGAATGGAACAGCCACTTAAGCCGAATGACAACATTATACATATTTATAATATAATAAATGAAATATATAATTTTGTTTCTCTCCGTGATTTAAGTGAATAAGTTTTCCAACTACGCTACATAACACCTTCCTAAGGATTATTCTTGGAGCATACAGAACAACTCCGATAAATAGCATACAAGCTGAAATAGGCGAACCCACTCTAATGCTTCGTAGACGGCTGTTAAGGTTTAATTACGCTTCTAACATAAATGTACATAAAAGAATTCCAATAAATAACATTTTAGATCTATCCATGACTAATGTCTCTTCAAAGTTCAATCTCCCTTATTCTCGCAGAATCCACCATGCAATGGAGCTACTTAACTGGCAGGAACTTCCACCTTTATATCAATACAAAGAAATATCTTCATTTCCACCTTGGACTGTAAAAATTCCAAGAGTCAATTGCAGTATATTACAATTCCAAAAAATAGCATTAACCCTAATATCACCTTACAACACTTCAGAGATCTAATTAACTCTCATTCCGATTACACAGTATACTATACAGACGCGTCTAAAACTGAATATTCAGTCGCAGTGGCAATTATTAACAACACAGAGATTCGCAAACATAAAATTCCAGATACTGCAACTGTATTAACTCGGGAACTTTATGCGATCTACCAAGCAATACTGCACCCAAATGCGAACAAGATGAAGAAGATATTAATCGTCATCATAATATTAAGATTATATGTCATCACTACACGTAATAAAGAAAATATACACGCAGCATCCAATAGCTTTACTAATAAAGGAAGAACTACATAAATTGCATACTGAAGATTTAAGAATCAAGTTTCTCTGGGTCCCATCACATGTTGGAGTAGCAGGTAATGAAGCAGCAGATCGAAATGCCAAAGAAGCCATAAATAATAACAGTATTCCCATGTCGCTCCAATCTGTAAGTATGGATCTAAAAAGCTACTTCATAAAACATCTTTTCGAAAACTGAAACAATAAATGGAAATCCACATCATCAAAGCTTCAGGAGATAAAAAACGAGGTTGGACCTTGACAACCACCCGAGGTATCTAGACGAAAGCAAACAATTATTTCCCGTTTATGACTTGGACATACCCAGTTTTCTCATGAATATTTGCTGAAAAAAGAAGAATATTTGCTGAAAAAAGAAGAAAAAAAGAATTTGTGATGAGTGCGGTTCACCCCTTACAGTGAAACATGTGCTAGTGGAAACGTGCGAAAAGTTCAATAGCCATAGAATTAAACACCATTTACACAGGTCTGCGACCAAAAAATTGTTTAAAATTTAATAAGTGATTTTCATTATGTTTTCAACACTGATGCCGGGAAAAATAGTGAAAAAATTCCATCACGTACAGTTATTTCACAAAATGATAATAAAGAGTTATTAGGAGAAACCAGCCATAAGTGATTTTCATACTGTTTTCAACGCTGATTTCGGGAAAAATAGTGAAAACATTCTATCAAATACAGTTATTTCACAAAAATAAAGTGTAATTATGAGAAAGAATCAGTATTTTGTACAATACTACGATCCTGGCACAACCGATCCTATTCCATTTTCACAATTTGAGCTGAAGGATTTAGTAAGAGATCTAAACCTTTCTAAAGAATCGGCAGAAGTTTTAGGATCTAGAATAAAAAATAAAGATATGCTGGCTCCAGATACATCTTTCTCTTGGTATCGAAGTACGGAAAGGGAATTTGTATCTTTTTTCTCTCAAGAAGATGACCTGGTGTTAAGCAAACTCTGCTACTCAGATCACAAATGTACACTATGTGGTGATTTAAAAGTGATTTCAATGCTGCTTGGTCAACAAAGCGGCTATATAAAGTTCCCTTGCTTTCTCTATGAATGGAACAGTACAGACAGAAAGCAAAACTACATAAAAAAGATTGGGCCCTGAGAGAAAGCTTACAAGTTGGAGTTAAAAATGTTGAAATGAAAAGCTTTGTGGATCCCAAAAAGTCATATTTCCACCACTTCACATTAAGTTGGGGTTAGTTAAACAATTTTTCAAGGCACTGAATAAAGAAGGGGAGTGTTTAAGATATCTTTGTGGACAGTATCCTGGTTTATCCACGGCAAAACTAAAGGAAGAAATCTTTGTCGGACTGGACATTAGAAAACGATTGAGAGATCTCAACTTTGTGAACAAAATGAAAAGGCGACTTGGACATCTTTTAAATTAGGTGTTACCGGTTTCCTCGGTAACAAAAGAAATCCAAACTACAAGACAATCGTCGCAGACATGATCGACAACTTTAAGAAGTTTGAGTTCTCCACTCACATCTTGAGTACTTCCCGGCAAACATTGGTGATGTCAATGAAAAGCAGGGCGAAAGTTTTCACCTAGACATCAAAGAAATGGAAAGAAGATACCAAGGAAGATGGAACGTCAGCATGATAGCAGACTACTGCTGGGTGATGAAAAGAGATGATCCTCAACGAGTCCACAGCCGGAAAAGCAGTAAAAGAAGCTTCGACAGAAAGCGAAAGCGTTATTATAAGGACTTTTGAGCTTAAAAAACAAATTTAAGTGTACCGGCAATGTAGATTAGAACATGAGTAATAAATAAAATAAATTTTATAACGTTGGAAAAAGGTGACAAATTGCTTACATTTTGTTATTATACCCAAATATACCCCCTACTTTGTGAGAAAACCTGACGTGATAAACAAAAATGGTTTACATTTTTGAAATCAGCGCTGAAAAGTACATTAAAGTCAGTTATCAAATTTCAAACAACTTTAAAAAATTATTTTTTTGCAGGCCTGTGTTATCTAACAATCTTAAAGACATTTTAGACTATAACAACACTAATTAACTATTTTTGTTTCTAAAAGACTGCAACTTACTAAACAAAGTGTAATTAACTGTTACTATCCCGCTAATAACCTTATTAGGTTGAAGTGGATTGTTGTAAATAAAAAAAAAGTTTTCAACAATCTATTTCATTTCTTTTTCAAGTGTAACTAACACCCTCTATAAGCAATGTTAAATTATAGTCTAAGTTATTAATCCTCTTGTCAAAAATACTAAAACTGTCAATTTTTAAATATAAATTTTAAAAATATACAACATTATTGCGAAAAATAAAAATAATAACAAATATTTAAATACACGGTATCTCAGAAAATAGCAATATTTTTATAAAGCGTTTATAATTATAATCTAGGTAGTAGTTTAATATTTTTAAACACACAATTCTAAAAACCGACCTACATAAGAATGTATTGAGAAGCAAATGATTTGACGGTAATATAAATTCATTTACTGTCCGAAATATAAAGCTTGCCTCTTCAACCTCTAGCCATTGGCAAGGACCTGTCATTAATAATTCCCTTCCTTTTTTTCTTCTGGAAATAAAATACCCGTAAAGTAACTCTTTGTTATCCCCTCATTTAAATTTTTAACGCAGAACAATATTAAATTTTAAAATGTACAATACTGTAGTAGAGCCAAAAGAACCATTTGATATTTTCTACTTATAGATCAATAAAGTTAGTAAAAATAAGCTTTTTTTTCGACATAATTGTAAAGACGGGTTTTGACAGTTGAAATGTACGTAGTATGAAATATTGCAAACAGACTACTCACTTTCTCAGTGAAAGTATTGACAAATAAACAATCAAAAGGTCACACTTAGTTTTTTGCATATAACCATATAACTTAAAAACTTGTTTATTTAGAGATTTGACGCTAACAGACAACTTTTTCAGAAAAAAAAAAGATACATAAAATGAGATACGCTAAATGGAAATTGGCCAATAAACAAAAAAGTTATTGCAAAACAGACGACAAAATCGCTGTTTTTGCGTATTGTTAATAACAATTTTATTATTTGTTAAAAGGACCCCGCACAAACCTTATGGAAAATAGGTCCCAGTGGATTTCGTTCATACTTTGGGAAAATACACTTTGAAGCATCCTGATAAAAAGTTCTCATGGGCACAACTCAATCGTATGAAGGATTTTCAAGATATATAGGCCCAAGCTCGGAAAATTATAAGATTTACGGGGTATTCAAATTCCGTGAGTTACTGGTTATTTGGCAACATGTAGAAGTTTGGATCAAGGAAAAGTACTAGTAGTCTAGGATTTTTTCCTGGCTATCCAATGGCGACCTTTACTTTGACCTTGACCTTCAACGGACGTCATATTCTAGAGTTTCGAGGGTTTTAGGCATTAAATTGATATAAATAGATTAAGGCGGGTTGACATTACTAGTGAATAACGAAAGTGGCTCACGCTTACGTATTTTGCTCGTGCTATTGTTAGATATTTTATTATCTATTTTCAAACTCGAGCAGTACATTTGTATCTATGCATTGCATAAATACAAATGTACTGCTTGAGTTTGAAAATAGATAATACAATATCTAACAATAGCACGGGCAAAATACATAAGCGTGAGCTACGTTAGTTATTCACTAGTAATGTCAACCCGCCTTAACTCATGGGTTTTTGGGATCGCAAAACACGAATATGCCATCAGAATTAACCCGTGGATGACGTGGTGTCCAGGGCCACTGCAAGGGACGCCATTTTCTAGAGTTTCGATGGTTTTCGGCATTTAATTGATGCAAATGAATTACTGGAGGGTTTTTTGAGGTCGCTATACACGAATATGCCACCAGAACCGACTCCCGGAGCACCTGGTTTCCAAGGTCAATGAAAGGGGCTCCTGGAGTTTCGAGGGTCTTTGGCACTATTGATGCAAACGAATTTCTCATAGCTTTTTGGAGTTGCTGAACACGAATACCCCATCAGAACAGACATCGGAGTACCTGTTGCCTAAGGCACGTCATGCTTTGGAAATTCGAGAGCTTTCGGTACTAAATTAATGTAAACTGATTACTTACAGGTTTTTGGGGCTGCAGAACGTAAATACGCCATCAGATCCGACCCACGGAGCACCTGGTGCCTAAGGCAGGTCTTCTTCTGGAGTTTCGACAGTATGCATGTTCGATAGTATGCATGTATGCATGTTCGGCAACCCCAAAAATCTAAGAGTAATCCATTTGATTCCTCCGAAACTCCAGAAGATAACCTGTCTTATGCACCAGGTGCTCCTGTGTCTGTTCTGATCACGTATTCGTGTTCAGTAACCCCAAAAACCTATAACTAATCTGTTTGCATTATTGTAGTACCAAAGACCCTCGAAACTCCAGAAGCCTCTTTCATTGATCTTGGAAATCGGGAGTCGGTTCTGGTGGCATATTCGTGTATAGCGACCTCAAAAAACCCTCCAGTAATTCATTTGCATCAATTAAATGCCGAAAACCATCGAAACTCTCGAAGATGACGTCCCTTGCAGAGGCCCTGGCCACCAAGTCATCCGGAGGGCAATTCTGATGGCATATTCGCGTTTTGCGATTCCAAAAACCCATGAGTAATCTGTTTATATCAATTGAATGCCGAAAACCCTCGAAACTCTAGAAGATGACGTCCGTTGAAGGTCAAGGCCAAAGTAAAGGTCGCCAGTGGATGGCCAGGAAAAAATCCTAGACCACTGGTACTTTTCCTTGATCCAAATTTCTACATGTTGCCAAATAACCAATAACTCACGGAATTGGAATACCCCGTAAATCTTATAATTTTCCGAGTTTGGGCCTCTATATCTTGAAAATCCTTCATACGATTGAGTTGTGCCCATGAGAACTTTTTATCAGGATGCTTCAAAGGGTATTTTCCCAAAGTATGAACGAAATCCACTGGGACCTATTTCCATAAGGTTTGTGCGGGTTCCTTTGTTTAAATTTTCCTCAACTTGAGGGTATTGTTGTGTTTGAATGGTGTGCAAAAAATGATCCAGATATGTTGAATAGTTTTTGTTTAATTTAATTTGTTTATAATATAAACTTTTGTACAATACTTCGATAAGCTATCGATATTATTAAATTTTTCTGTTGTGGTCCGTTTTGTATAAAAACGAGTACTCGTCTCTCATAAAAACAGTGCTATGCTAGATTATCAAATCAAATTTAATCCCTTAAATCAGATTAGCGGACTACAGAGTTTTGCTAAACCAAAAAAAATGGAAAATTAGTAAATTGTATTAATAATAGATCCCTTTGCGTTAGAAATACGTACTCTCTAAGTACTAGTAACTAAACATTTTTTGTAGTAGATTACAAATGAAATAGAACTCAATATTCTGAATTTGCCATAATATACATAATAACTAACTTATACATACAACCGAGATAAAACCGCATTAGTTAACATCGCCTTGTTTGATGCAGAGCTTAATTGAGTATGTAAACATTGAAATACAATCCATTTAGTCCATGGATGTTTGCCATCTTTCATAATTTGTGTATGAAATCATAATTGCTTCCCTTGTGTTTGTACAGCTGGTTCCTAAAAAAAACTGATACGACTCTTAAAGCGTATTTTGTAGAAAATAGAGCAGTGTATTTTGAAGGATAAATATTAATTATTTACATACTGTCACTGTCACTGCCAAACCTTAAAATTTAATATATTGTTAATAGTGTAGGAAACAAAGGTTGAACCTTGCAAAATGGACATAAGTCCGGTTTTATTTTTTTTTTCTGGTATATCAAGGGGTGCTTATTATAAGACTAACTTTTTCTGAAAAAATTTCGACCCAGAACTCCTTTTTCACCCCTTTAAAGGGGGTAATTTGTGGTTTTTGCGGAACGTAGCCCTTTCTGTACTTTTTACAAACATTTTTTTTTATAGAAATATAAAAAGGACTATATTTTCTACGATTTATTTCCGACAGCATATGTCTATCATCAACCGTGTAGCGGGGGTGGCGCCCCAAAGTTGACAAGTTTTTAAAAAAGATGTTTGTAAAAAATATATATTTTTCCCTAAGTGTAACGGAAATTACGAAGAAATCCTGCGACAATTATTCATAAATAAGTGACTGATTTTTTGGTATAGGTTGTACTTAAGGGTAATTGCCCTATTTTTAATTACAGGGTGTTGCATTTTAAAAAACCCCTTTTTATACCATCTGAACGGTTTATGCTAGAGTAAAAAGACTTGCAGCGTTTACCCACATGCTGGTGCTATTTACAAATATGTATAATGCACCCCCATTTTTTCCCCGGAACCACCCAAAAAAAAAAAGAAGAATTAATAAATAAAGTGATTTTCTAAGAATCCTTCACACACAATGCCCTTTATTAATATGCTTCATATATAATTTTGTGCACGTTATTATTACCCATGCATGGACACCAAAAGCGATTTCCTAGTGCAACCCCTGTAGCAAAAAAAAATAAATAAAATGGGGGGTTGAATTTTTTTTTTGTTTTTTACTTTTTGATTTATATGGGCATATGCTTCATCAATAGTGCTTTTCAAAAATATATATGGTTATTGCAACATCCCTGCGGAAACCACCCCTATCCTTGAAAATATACTGCAGAAACTACCCCTATTCCTTGGCGAGCATGTTTTTACGATTTTCTCATTACCTATGCATTCTTTTTAAACAAAACTTACACAAGGGGAAAGACCACTATTTACTCTAAAAATTAGGTCCTATTCATTTCTTTCGTATAAGCAACCGTTACGGCACAGTGGCACCGTAAACTTCATATATGCTTTGGCGGGCTCCAGTTTTTGTTTTTTTTTCGTCATCTGTTAGTTTTATTGATAAAATACTTATGTAAAATAAAACAACACAGTGTAACCTACAAATTATGACCTATGCATATTTTACATTCTTTTGGCCCCAAAGCTACAGTGGTGGCCCAAAATGTATTTTTGCATATTTTCGCCACCTACACGCATTTTATTGCATTAATGCTACCTTAGTAGCACAATATTCACCCTTAAGTGGTCGCTAGGCAGTGGCGGATCCAGGGAGGGGTAATGGGGGCGATCACCCCCCCCCGCTCTCAAACCAAGTGATATTATATTTAAAGATTATAAAAATATTCATTTATTTTTATAGAGATTTAGCCAATTGACACCCCTCTCTTAACGATGCTGGATCCGCCACTGTCGCTAAAGCATAAAAAGTACGCCATTCTTATAAAAATAATAATATAAGTAAGTATTTCTATAAAAATAAATGAATATTTTTATAATCTTTAAATATAATATCACTTGGTTTGAGAGGGGGAGGGGGTGACCGCCCTCATCACCCCCCTGGATCCACCACTGCTTAGCGACCACTTAAGGGTGAATATTGTGCTATTAAGGTAGCATTAATGCAATAAAATGCGTGTAGGTTACGAAAATATGCAAAAATTGATTTTGGGCCACCACTGTGGCTTTGGGGCGCAAAGAATGTAAAATGTGCATAGGTCATAATTTGTAGGCTACACTATGTTGTTTTATTTTACATAAGTATTTTATCAATAAAACGAACAGATGACGAAAAAAAAAACAAAACTGGAGCCCGCCAAAGCATATATGAAGTTTACGGCGCCACTGTGCCGTAACGGTTGCTTATACAAAAAAAATGAATAGGACCTAATTTTTAGAGTAAATAGTGGTCTTTAACCTTGTATAAGTTTAGTTTAAAAATAATGCATAGGTAATGAGAAAATCGTAAAAACATGCTCGCCAAGGAATAGGGGTAGTTTCTGCAGTATATTTTCAAGGATAGGGGTCGTTTCCGCAGGGATGTTGCAATAACCATATATATTTTTGAAAAGCACTCTTGATGAAGCATATGCCCATATAAATCAAAAAGAAAAAAACAAAAAAAAATTTTAACCCCCATTTTATTTATTTTTTTTTGCTACAGGGGTTGCACTAGGAAATCGCTTTTGGTGTCCATGCATGGGTAATAATAACGTGCACAAAATTATATATGAAGCATATTAATAAAGGGCATTGTGTGTGAAGGATTCCAAGAGAATCACTTTATTTATTAATTCTTCTTTTTTTGGGGTGGTTCCGGGGAAAAATGGGGGTGCATTATACAAATTTGTAAATAGCACCAGCACATGGGTAATCGCTGAAAGTCTTTTTACTCTAGCATAAACGGTTCAGATGGTATAAAAAGGGGTTTTTTTAAAATGTAACACCCTGTAATTAAAAACAGGGCAATTACCCTTAAGTACAACCTTTACCAAAAAATCAGTCATTTATTTATGAACAATTGTCGCAGGATTTCTTCGTAATTTCCGTTACACTTAGGGAAAATATATTTTTTTTACAAACATCTTTTTTAAAAACTTGTCAACTTTGGGGCGTCACCCCCGCTAAACGGTTGATGATATACATATGCTGTTGGAAATAAATCGTAGAATATATGGCCCTTTTTATATTTCTATAAAAATTTTTTTTGTAAAGGGTACAGGAAGGGCTACGTTCCGCAAAAACCACAAGTTACCCCCTTTAAAGGGGTGAAAAAAGGGGTTCCGGGGCGAAATTTTTTCAGAAAAAGTTAGTCTTATAATAAGCACCCCTTGATATACCAGAAAAAAAATAAAACCGGACTTATATCCATTTTGCAAGGTTCAACCTTTGTTTGCTACACTATAAGTCGTTTGTTTTTCCCTTAATAATAATAAAAATAATAACAACCCTATTTTATGTAAAACTATCATTTAGATATATACTCTTTATAAAATGCAGGAATTCAAAATAATATCAAAATTTAGACCTTAATAATTATTACAATTTATGAATTAAGGTGAAACAGTAGCGATCAACAGGTAGCGAAAGCGCGTTCCAAGATTGCGGCTGTAATTTTGAATATTTTTTCGAGATATTTGGCACACGTATTCGTAATATAATAAAGAATGGCGGTACTGAGCCCAATTTGAAAAGTATATTAATGTGTGGAAATTACTCTGTAATTAAATACAATATTAAAAAACGACCCTGTACCGCCATTAAGAAAAACAAAAAAATACACTTTCTTCAAATAAACTTTTTTATACGATGCCTAGATTTTGTGTCATTTTGGAACTACCAATGAAATAAAAAAATTTAGTAGTTCCAAAATGACACAAAATCTAGGCATCATATAAAAAATTTTATTTGAAGAAAGTGTATTTTTTTGTTTTTCTTAATGGCGGTACAGGCTCGTTTTTTTAATATTGTATTTAATTACAGAGTAATTTCCACGTATTAATATATTTTTCAAATTGGGCTCTGTACCGCCATTCTTTATTATATTACGAATGCGTGTGCCAAATATCTCGAAAAAATATTCAAAATTACAGCCGCAATCTTGGAACGCGTTTTTGCTACCTGTTGATCGCTACTGTTTCCTCTTAAGTTGTTTGTTGTTTGTTTGTTTACTTTATTATTTGTCTGTCATAATAAATATAATATAATGTCAGATCAATCAAATACACTGCTCAAAAGGATGAAATATTACTAAGAGTCGTATCAGTTTTTTTAGGAACCAGCTGTACATATTAAAATTTGAGCCAGTTGTAAATGAAACGTGTTTTAAATACATCATTCAAAATGATATTCCATACTATGTGTAGTATGAAATAAGAAGTAGAGAAAGAAGTATGGAGAATGATCAGAGGACAAAGAAAGGGGATGAACGAATTAATAAAAACGAAACACATTCAGAAGGAAATATGGGCAGACTACTTCCGATCTCTATTTTCTAAAGCGTACGAAAATGAACCACCAACACCTGAAGTTACGACCAACGAAGAAATAAACATCGAAGAGGGAGAGGTAAAGGAAGCATTAAAAAAAGTAAAAAAATAGAAAATCTCCAGGAGAGGACAGAATATCGAACGAACTCAGACCAGAATACCACAAGAATGATATCAAGCATCCTTATAAGATACCTCTCTTCAAAAAAGGAGACAAATCGGACCCGGATAATTACAGAGGAATTAACTTATTAAACACAACATTAAAATTAACAACCAAAGTGATAACAAACAAATTGAATGAAGTTATAACATTATAAAAAAAAACAACAAGGTTTTAGGTCGGGAGGATCATGCACTGACGCTATATTTATAATGAGGCAAGTTCAAGAGAAATCGTTAGAATACAACAAACCGGCATATTAATGTTTCGTCGACCTTAAAAAAGCATTTGTCAGGGTCAAATTAAAGGACGTTGTCCATTAGTTATACTCAAGAGAGGTGCCTCTAGGAATAATTAAAACGATCGAAAACATCTACCAGATCAACTAAAGCCGGCAATGGGATAAGATAAGGGAATTCCTCGAGTCCTTCTTTATTGTTCAATCTGATTATGGATGAAATAATAAAAAAGTAAGAACTAAAAAAGGATACCAAATGGGAGAAAACAACTTAAAATAATCTGCTATGCTTCTTCTTCTTTAAGTACCGTGCCCAAATTTTTAAGCGTGGGTAGCTTCCATAACAATTTGCCGATATCGTTCTCGATCTTGTGCGGCATGTAACAATTGATCTGCTGATAAGCCAGTCCATTGACGAAGGTTTCGGATCCATGAATATTTCTTCCGACCAATTCCTCTTTTTCCGTCGATCTTTCCATTGATTATTAACTGCAGCATCCTGTATCTGCTACCTCTCACTATATGCCCCAGATATTCAAGTTTTCTCTTTTTTATCATCTTGGTTAAATCACCTTCGCCTTGACCTACTCTGTTTAAGACTTCTGTGTTTGAAATTCGTTGAACCTAAGATATTCTGAGCATTCTACGATACGACCACATCTCAAAGGCTTCTAATTTGTTCATCATGTTAACCTTTATGATCCAGGTTTCACATCCATATAGTAATACAGGATACACATAACATTTTAGGAACTTGATTCTTAGTTGTAAGTGCTATGCAGACGATGCAATACTAATCTCTCAAAGTGAAGCTGATTGACAACGTATGCTGCACCAATTTAACATAATCGCCAGAAAATTTAACATGTTAATTTCCCCAAAGAAGACAAAAGTCATGGTTATAACAGCAAATCCAATAAGATGTAAATTGGAGCTAGAGGGTCAGATAATAGAACAAGTGATGGAGTTTAAGTATCTAGACATCACACTATCTAGCTACGGAAGGCTCGAAACAGAACTGGAAGATCAAGTGAATAGAGCAAACAGAGACGCAGGTTGCCTGAATGACACAATATGGAGAAATAAACATATCGGAAAAGACATGAAAGACAGACTTTACAAAACAGTCATCAGACCAATAATGACATATGCGGCAGAAACACGATCCGACACAGAGAGGACAAAAATATTTCTCGAAACAGCAGAGATGAAAACCCTCCAAAAAATCGATGGTAGGACTCTATGGGACAGAGCTAGAAGTACAGATACACGGCGGAAATGCAAGGTGGACAACATTAATAATTGGATAAAAACAGAAGAATATAATGGTATGACCACATAAGCCGAATGACAAGAAATAGAGTAGTAAGGACAGAGAGAGACGGTTCCCCAATAGGAAGACGATCAGTGGGAAGACCACGAAAACGATGGAACCACAACTTACTAGAGGCACATTGAAAAAAACAGGCAGAGTCATATCTATACAAAAAGAAAAAGAAGAAGAAGAAGAAGATGTGTAGTAGGGATGGTGGTTGTTGACAAAAAACCGGTTTTAGATTATATCGTTTTATTTTACTCACGGTTGAACCCAACCTAGCAACTATCGTACCATCACCTTGCTGAGCACAACACTTAAACTCTTAACAAAAATACTTGCCAATAAAATAAATGGATAATACACAATTAGTGAGGAACAACAAGGTGTTCGGAAAAATAGGTCCACAATAGACGCCATATTCATAGCCAAACAAATTGCTGAGAAAGCAATGGAACACAATAAACCAGCATTTATGTGCTTTATAGATCTGACTAAGGCCTTCGATTGTGTAAGATTGGAAGATGTGATACGATTGCTAAAGAATAAAAATAAGCCCAACAAGATGATAAGGGAAATTCAAGACATTAATACGAAGAACAAAACCAGAATAAAAGTCGAGAATGAACTAACATCGGAAGTAGAAATCAACTCGGGAATCAGACAAGGGGATAGCTTTAGCCCATTGCTTTTTAATTTAGTCATGGACAAAATCATAGAAAACATTAAAGGTACTGGAAAATGATA
Organism: Diabrotica virgifera virgifera; assembly: GCF_917563875.1. NCBI lineage: Eukaryota > Metazoa > Arthropoda > Insecta > Coleoptera > Chrysomelidae > Diabrotica > Diabrotica virgifera. Next base: position 62,245,049 of record NC_065449.1, on the reverse strand, counting down.
TAAGATGGCGGAAAAACAAATAAAAATCCTTTGTTATGCTGACGACGCAATCTTAATCTCCGATAACGAGGATAACCTACAGCGAATGGCACAAACTTTCAATACAGTGGCGAAGAACTACAACATGAAAATATCAACAGCCAAGACAAAATCTCTAGTAGTGTCAAGGGAGCCCATAAGATGCAAATTAGTAATTAACAACGAACTAATTGAACAAGTTTCGAGATTTCAATATCTGGGAATCGAAATATGTAGCTATGGAGATGTTAAAAAGATCGTCCGAAAGCAAGCAAATAAAGTCAATTACGTGTCAGGATGTCTGAGGGATGTAATCTGGAGAAACAAAGATATGAGGCTGGAAGGGAAAGTACGCATATACAAATCTTGTGTAAGACCGATCATGATGTACGCGATAGAAACAAGATGTGACACAGCAGAAACCAAGAGGATACTGAGAACATCAGAAATGAGAACTCTGAGGTCAATAACTGGGAAAACACTGAGAGACAGAATACCGAACGACAGAATAAGAGATCTCTGTAACATACAAGATATAGTATGGTGGGGAAGACAGAGACGACGAGACTGGAATTAGCATGTGACAAGAATGGACAGCGAGAGAATAGCCCGTATAGGCAAGGATTACAAGCCAAAACAGGCAAGAGACCAATAGAAAGGCCCTTTAAAAGGTGGCGAGATAGCTGGCAGTCAACATCACAGCTACAAATACAAGCTCAAAATCGATAAGGAACAGGCCAAGATGCCTATTATAAGAAGAAGATGAAGAAGTAGGTTTAACCCGGTGGTTATAACCGGTCAAAAAACCGGTTATTCCAAACACCGGTGTAAAGTTTTTTTAATTTTGATTTTCGGTACTCCACTCGCATCGATATCAATATTATCGATATCGATACTATTGAAAGAATATCGTTACCGAAAGAACAATCGATACTATTGATATCGAAAGAACCAGCCAATTTAATTCTTACTCCTTCGTATATATGGAATTGAGCCACAATTATTGGCGTATTGAAAATTTCAGCACTACTGTTACCTAAAACACCGTATAGGTCTGGATCCCGCGTATGAAAAAAAAGTTGATTAATAGCAAGCTGAAAATTTGTTAATAGCTTAAGGGTGTCTAGTCGGATAAACTGTAATATATGGGAACACTGGAACAGGGGCAGTTTTAATTGTGGAACAGGTTAAAAATTTGGAACGGTCAGACCACGTAAACGGCACATTTATTTTGTCCGACAAAATAGACTTAAACTCTCCGAAAAGAGATTAAACCCTCATGCAAAAATCAGACTGCTATTTATCACCTGCCATAATTCCTGTCATTTGACATATTCTACATGTTCCACTCATTAAAACGCCCATTTGGTGATAAATAGCTGTCTGACTTTTGCATGAGAGTTTAATCTCTGTTCGGAGAGCTTAAGTCTGTTCTGTCGGACAAAATACATGTGCCGTTTTCGTGGTCTGACCGTTCCAAATTTTTAACCTGTTCCATAATTAAAACTTCCCCTGTTCCAGTGTTCCCATATATTAAAGTTTGTCCGACTAGACACCCTTAAGCTATTAACAAATTTTCAGCTTGCTATTAATCAACTTTTTTTTCATACGCGTAATCCAGACCTAGTAGGAAAATATTTCAAACTCCAATATTTTGATTTTAATGTAGCATGTAACATAACCTCAACAACAACTAGCCGTTATACACACCTTTTTATAGGGCATTCCAAGACCTTGACCTTGACGTTTATGATACCGCTGGAAGTCAAACTGTCAAACATTGTATTTATTTATATTTGTACCACACTGTATTTCTTAAGTTTTTTACATTTAATAATTTTTTAGTTGTATTTTCCGAATATTTTTTTGTTGATTTTTTGTAGTTTTTAGTTGTAGAAGTACTTGAAATATTTAGTTTTAAGCAGTGAATAAATAAACATGAGTGAATATTTTCAAAAGTTTTTGGTAGACAATACAGAGTTTACTAGTAGGTATAAGCAAAAGGTTGGCAAAATAAATAATATAGATTTATTTTCCACCAAAGAATCTGAGACAACCTAGAGTGGAGACAGTTTTGCTAGCGTAAGTAACATGGACATAGTTAGTTATTTAGCATTTTTGTAGAAATTCTTTTATAGAACATTTTATAACATTTAACCAATGCTTTTGTCTCTCAGATGATAAATTATTTAGTTAAGTTTTATGCTTAAAATGTAGCACTGATGGTAACCGATAAAACTGAACTTTATCACGGTTACTTCGCATTCTACACTTCAATAAGAACATAAATGAGGCATATTATCTTTTTAAATCAATTCTTCCAGTACAAATATTAAATTCTTTCTTGCACAAAACAAAATTACAAAGAAACGTAACTAAAATGGTCTAAAACACATTAAGAACTAACAAAATAACATTTATGTTTGCCTCCCAGCCGCCGTATTGATTTAATTTTGTCAGCATGTTGGAATGCCCTATCCAACCAACACAATTTGGTTTCTCTAAAGTTATGAAAACTAGATCCGAAGTGAAAATCGAGACGTCAAATATTTTTTAGGTAAAAATGTTATTTTCATTGCAACCAAAGTGGGGCCAATCCCCATAACATTTAAATTAGTTAATTAAAAATGTTATTTTCATTACACCAATAATTGTGGCTCAATCCCATATAAACGTAATACATACTTAAATTAGACATGTCAACTAGAAAACAGTTTCAGAAGGCTAACTAAACCAATTAGGATAGAAATTAAAATCAGTCACAGTTTTCTTCAATCGGTTTCGGTTTCGATGAGCTTACACTTATAATCTACGCGCGTGGGAGCGAAAAATTTCCCCATTTTTTATCTGATTTCTTTATTTTTTCTGAAGGTTACTCTAAATACTCTAGGTTTTCTATTTTGCACTGGTTATTACCTTAAACAGAAAAATATCCATTATAAGTGGTACAAAAAACCGATGTTTCTGGAGTAAATAAACCGGTTTTAGATTATACCCGGTAGGTATTCCCATCTCTAACATATGCAACTCATTCATCATTTATTTTAAAATCATTTAAACCATACCATTTTTTTCGAATCCTGAGAAAACTAATAATAGTTTAGGAAACAGAGGTTGAACCACGCAAAATGGACACAAGTCCAGTTTAATTTTTTTTTTGTATATCAAGGGGTGCTTCTTATGACACTAATTTTTCTTAAAAAATTTCGCCCCGGAACACCTTTTCATCCCTTTAAAGGGGGTAATTTGTGGTTTTTGCGAAACGTAGCCCTTCCTGTACGTTTTGCAAAAAATTTACTCAATAGTAAAATGAAGAGGACTATATTTCCTACTATTTATTTCCAGAGAGCATATGTCTATCACTCACCGTTTAGCGGGGGTCGCGCCCCAAAATTGACAAATTAAAAAAATACATATTTTATCCTAACTGTAATGAAAATTAAGAAGAAACCCTGCGGCAATTAATCACAAGTAAGTGGCTGATTTTTTGGTACAGGTTTCATTTAAGGGCAATTGCAAATTTTTTAGTTACAGAGTGTTACATTTTAAAAAACCCCTTTTATACCATCTGAACCACCTATGCTAGAGTAAAAAAACTTTCAGCAATTATCCATGTAATAGTGTTATATACAAATTTGTATAATGCACCCCCATATTTCCCCGGAACCACCCCAAAAAAGGGAGAATTAATAAAGAAAATAATCAAAAATTGATTTTGGGCCACCACTGTGGCTTTAGGGTCCAAAGAAAATAAAATATGCATAGGTCATAATGTGTAGCAGACAGTGTGTTCTTTTATTTTCCATAAGTACGTTATCAATAAAATGAATAGGTCACGAAAAAAAAACAAAAACTGGAGCCCGCCAAAGCATTTCTGAGGTTTACTGCGCCACTGTGCCGTAAAGGTTGCTTATACGAAAAAAAATGCATAGGACCTTATTTGTAGAGAAAATAGTGGTCTTTAATTCTGTATAAGTTTTGTTTTAAAAAAATGTATAGGTAATGAGAAAATCGACAAAACATGATCTCTAAGGAATAGGGGTAGATTTTCAGTTTATTTTCAAGGATAGGGGTAGTTTCCGCAGGTATGTTGCAATAATCATATATATTTATGAAAAACCCTATTGATGGAGCATATGTCCATATGGGTCAAAAAGCAAAAAAAAAAATTTTTTTCAACACCCCTTTATTTATTATTTTATGGCCACAGGGGTTGCATTAAGAAATCGCTTTTGATGTCCATGCATATAAAAACGTGCACAAAAGGATATATGAAGCATTTTAATAAAGGGCATGGTGCGTGAAGGATTCCAAGAAAATCACTTATTTTATTAATTCTCCTTTTTTTAGGGTGGTTCCGGAAAAATAGGGTGCATTATAGAAATTTGTAAATAACACCAGTACATGGATAATCACTGAAAGTTTTTTTACTCTAGCATAGGCGGTTCAGATGGTATAAAAATGGGTTTTTTAAAATATAACACCCTGTAATTAAAAAATGGGCAATTGCCCTTAAATAAAATGTATACGAAAAAATTAGCCACATAGTTGTGATTAATTTCCCATGGGTTTCTTCTTAATTTTCGTTACAGTTAGGAAAAAATAATTTTTTCAAAAACATATCTTTTAAAAACTTGTCAACTTTAGGGCGCCACCCTCGATAAACGGTAGGTGATACACATATGCAGTCGGAAAATAAATAGTAGAAAATATAGTCCTCTTCATTTTACTATTGAGTAAATTTTTTGTCAAACGTACAGGAAGGGCTACGTTTCGCAAAAACCACAAATTTCCCCCTTTAAAGGGATGAAAAGATGGGTCCCGGGGTAAGAATTTTTACGAAAAAGTAAGTCTCATAATAAGCACCCCTTGGTATACCAGAAAAAAAAACCGGACTTGTGTCCATTGTGCGAGGTTCAACCTTTGTTTACTACACTGTAAGTATTTTTGAAAATTTAAACATAAAATAAAATATTACATTATTACCAAGGGCCGAAAGTCCCTGAAAACCGCTACAATGTTTATTTTAATAAGTTACAGGGGTTAAAAAAAGAGAAAGTTGAGTGTGATTCATAATGTCAAATATCTCATTCAAAAGAAACTTTTTTTTATTCTGCGTTTAATTGTGTCAAAAATATTTATTAGTTTTCTCAGGATTCGAAATAACTTATGCATTCAAATATGTAGCATTGGGACAAAATTTTGCTCCTACCGCCTTAAACGTAAAATAGTTATTTATGAAACCGTTCGTGAAGTATGCTTTTCGCACGTACTTCACGCACAGTTTCATATAATATTTTATCTACGATAAACAAATAAAAAAACGGTAACTCTTCGTCACTGGAAATCATTTCTATTCTACAATTTTTAAAACTTTGGCATTTAAAAATTCTAACTTCTTTCAAACCACAAAACTGTCAAAACTTTTGTTGTAATTCATAGTCCAGGGTAATAAGGTTTTTTCCATGACACTCGAGCAGCCAGGGTACTGAAGCGTTTTTTCGACAGGTAATACCTATAAGAGCAAATTGTAACTATTTCCTGCGTAGGATCTGGCGGCCATTTTTATTTATGAACAATTAAGTGTCAAAAAATGGCATTTTCCCCTTTTTTTTTCAAATCAATGGAAAACAGTGACATTTATGGTTTTTTTTTTAAAGAAATATCTTTGAGATTATGGAAAAAGCTTTAAAATTACGTACTACAAAGTTTGATATGCTCATTTATTGTTAGTCTAATTGCGAAAAAAGGTCGGAATTGTAAAAAAAAAATAATTTCGCAATATCTATTGTAAAAATTAGTGTACAGCTTTGAAATTTTTGTCATATAAGGGTTCTTTGGTGCTTACTATGTGATAAAAATTTCAAAGCGATTTATTTAATTGTTTAAATTTTATTCAAATTGTTTATCCCAGAGAGCATTTTTTTTGCAATAACATAAGTCAGAAAAAAATGACGTTAGAACCATTCCACAGGTATCAAATGAAAGAGCATGAGCTATATTTTCAACTTGGTTTAAAAAAAGCGAATAAAAAGTGTATGTATTAGTAATAAATAATTATGCAAAAGTAGCGTAAATCTTTCCTTATAAACTTTTTATTTTGTTATATAAGAATTTATATATATTTATTACAATTTTTTATCAATTATGATATAAATAACATTACTTGGTAGTTGTGCACTTAAAACAGGGTAAAAAAGTTAATTTTTTTGGTAAAAGTTATTCAAAAACTTTATAAGGAAAGATTTACGATACTTTTGCATAATTATTTATTACTAATAAATGCATTTTTTATTTGCTTTCTTTAAACCAAGTTGAAAATATAGCCATGATCTTCCATTTGACACCTGTGGAATGGTTCTAACGTCATTTTTTTCTGACTTACGTTATTGTAAAAAAAATGCTCTCTGGGATAAACAATTTGAATAAAATTTAAACAATTGAATGAATCGCTTTGAAATTTTTAGCACATATTAAGCACCAAAGAACCCTCATTTGACAAAAATTTCAAATCTGTACACTAATTTTTACAGCAGTTATTGCGAAAATATTTTTTTTTGCAATTCCGACCTTTTTTCGCAATTATATTAACAATAAATGAGTATATCCTATCAGATCCTACGCAGGAAATAGTTACAATTTGTTCCTACAGGTATTACTTGTCGAAAAAACGCTTCAGTACCCTGGCTGCTCGAGTGTCACGAACAGGGTATATTTTTGTCTTATTACGCTGGCCTATCATTGCTCATATTGATATCACCATGAATTGTATATTACACCACATTATATGAAAAAACGAAAAGCTATGTAAGGACAAGAAATGAAAAATCAAAAGTATTCGACAGCAACATTAGATTAAAACAGGGTTGTGTCCTGAGTCCACTACTCTTTAACCTAGTACTAAATGACGTAATACAAAACTGCAAACACAAATGGAGAAAATATAATGTAGGATATTGGAAGTTGAGAATGATACAAATGAGAGAACTGTGCTACGCAGACGACCTGGTGATCATATTGTATGAAGAGCTTAAAATCAGAAACATGAAAATAAACAAAGAAAAATCAAAAACAATGATAATTGGAAGACAAAACGGAAAACACAAAATAGAAGTAGATGGCAAGCAACTTGAACAGGTAGACAGCTATAATTATTTGGGGATAATCATAAGCCGGAATGGAAAATTAGAAGATGAGATAAATGAAAGAATTGGAAAGACTGGTAAGCTGTACAACAGTATTAAGAGTAACTTTTTAAAAAAGAAAGAAATACCTAAGAATATAAAAACCGAAATAGTAAAAAAGATTGTGAAACCCACTATAACCTATGCCTGTGAATCTTGGGCATTAACAAAAAGGCAAAAGAATAGACTAGTAAGCACAGAAATGAGATTTTTGAGAACAGTAGAGGAAAAGACAAGGAAAGATAAAATTAGAAATCAAACCTTTAGACAAAATCTGAAAATACACCCAGTTACAACAACAATCGAACAAGGACAACTTAGATGGCTCGGACATGTACTGAGAAGAGGAGAAGAAAAAATAGTAAGACAGATATATGAAGCGAGAGCTATGGGAAGAAAGAAGAGAGGACGACCAAGAAAGACGTGGACAGAAGAAGTGAGGGAAGCGGCCGACAAAAGAGGAACAAAATGGGAGGAAACAAAAGCATTGGCCGTGGATAGAAGGAAATGGAAGGAAATGTGGAAGAAAACGACGGAGAACCTAACTCCGTAACAACTCACACCGAAAGGTAGACGAGTTCTGGATTAAGTAAGTAAGTAAGACATTTAAAAATTCTAACTTCTTTCAAACCACAAAACTGTCAAAACTTTTGTTGTAATTTATTCAGCGAATGTTGAATGTTGTCATCACCAGGACAACGCGAAAGTTAAGGATATTTGATTATACGAAAGTGTGTCAAAAAACAGTGCGAAAAATCCTATTTAAAATACATTGTTACTTCACGCACACTTTAAACCCTTCACGCACTGCTATCTATAATGACAGTTTTCACAAACTAAAAACTTATACATAATATGACATACGACATAGAGTAGACAAAATAAATTTGTATACGCATTTTAAACGTATTCGTCATAATGCACGTTACTCTAAAATAATTCTACTTGAATAATTTACTCCAATCCTGCATCCAATTTTACATGTCACGTCTAAAATACAAGACGGACTAAATAATCACGGTTGTATATGATAAATTGTCCTATTTCCTTTCATTATTTGCTTTGCGAACAATAGTTAACTATACCAAGAACGTAAATTGTGATACGACAATTTGTTACCGTGAAATGAAAGGAGAAATGGGAAAATTCCATTCTTGAATATGATGTGTGGGAACACTATCCATTTACAGATACAACAGTTTAGACAATTTAATAAGCAAACTTAGTATGCATGTACTCGACATTAAAATGAATGAATATGAAATAATCACAATCGATTACTTGAAGTAGACACGTTGATGTTACAGCTATTCAACATTGTATATCCTGTAATAATGTTAGAATGAACATCCTACATGGATGGAAGATTCCGAATGAAATAGTTAATGCGCTTGAGAAACATCGATTAAAATATAAGTTACATTCTAACCGAGTAACAAAGTGTATCTCTTCCCTATTAGTCCAAGTAATGAAGCTTAAAATAGGACAAAACCTCGCAATTTTTACAGAATAAATCGATTGGCTTGAAAATTTGAGAATAAGCAGTGGATAGTCAAAGGATCAAAATCTATATGATGCCGAAAGGCGCTTTTTCCATGGGGGTGGTTGCCACTCAATCTCGGGAGTGGAAATTTTTTATTATATTTTGACCGCAAAAGTTGGTAAAAACATTAATTCTAAGCAAAAAACGTTTTATACATTTTTTTTGATAAAACTAATAGTTTTAGATTTATTCGCTATCGAAAGTTTTAGATTAATATCGAAAAAATCAATGTTTTAAATAAGTTTTCTGCTAATAACTACAAAAGTTTTCGTTTTATCAAAACAACTTTACTTAATAAAAATGTACCTGTTGAAAAAATAAACAAAACCGTTTTTTATTTTCTTTATCACCAATAGTAATCGAGCTATCCTTTATTATATGTTAGCATTCGTCAAATGGTAAATATTGTAGTTTCAAAGTTAAAGACTGGAAAATTATGCATTTTTTGAGGATAACTTGTTTAAACTAGTTTAAAGTATTTAAAAATATCTATCTCCAGAAATAAAAAAGCTGTCTCTAGCTTAAAAATTAAGACTTATAATGAAAAGAATTTCAGTCCCTATTTTTTTTTTCAGCGGAAAAGTGATCGGAAGAAACCCCCTAATCACCACCCTAATTGAAATTAGTCATTGACCTTATTCGGTGTTCCTTATTAATGTATTATTAATAGGTTCTAGAAGTTTGACTGTCTTAGAATAATTAGTTTTTTTTTTAATGAAGTTAAATGCGAATAACGAATTTTTGTAGTTTAAAAAAAAAATGGCCTTTTCTTCAGAATAGAAAGATTAGAATCAGAGATACGAAAAAATGTTTAAATATGAAGTTGTAGCTTATTTAATTCCCAAGAACCTAGTTTAAAAAAATTTTTCTACGGCAAAAATTGAGTGAGCTATTGACAATTATTAAAACTTGTAATAATATGCAAAAACAACCTTTACCAACCCTTTCAAAGTCACCTCTTTTTGCGACTGAGGATTTTAAAAAGATTTAATATTACTTTTCTAGGCTTATAGATCTTGTAAAAAACTACAAAATTCTTCTGTACCAAACTTTCTAAGATAAAAAATAAAAAGTTACGATTAAAAAATTAATGTATTTAAAAAAAAGGCGAAATTCAATTGGAAGCATAATAATATAAGTTAGCGGTTTTTTGTTCATTGGTCTTATTCATTCTTCTTTATTTACGTATTATTAATAGATTCTAGAAGTTTGACTGGCCTAGCATGATTGGTTTTTAAAAAACTAAAGTTAAAAGCGAATAACGATTTTTTGTAGTTTGGTAAAAAATGCCATTTTCTTCAGAATATAAAGATATAAAGATATAGCATCAGAGATACGAAAAAGTGCATCTGCGGCAAAAATTGAGTGAATCGTAAATGACTATATCGAAAAAAATTGATTTTTTCGATATAAAACTAACTTTTTCGATAGCGAATAAATCGAAAACTATCAATTTTATCAAAAAAATGTATAGAACATTTGTTGCTTAGAATGAGTGTTTTTATCAACTTTTGAGGTCAAAATATAATAAAAAATTTCCACCCCCCAGATGGGGTATCAACCACCCCCATGGTAAAAATGCCTTTCTGCATCATATAGATTTTGATCCTTGGGCTGTTTACTACTTATTCTCAAATTTTCAAGCAAATCGATCCATACTGTAAAAATTGCGAGGTGAAAAGCTTCGGTTCCTGTACTATATTTATGACGCTGTGACCAGAAAAAGTATACATTAAAAACAGAAACATTTTCTTTCTACGAGCGTGCAAAAATATCTACTTTCGCACACGCATTTTAGTTTAGAAAGTTTCACTTTTCCGCACGCGTGTTACTTTTCCGCACACGTGTTACTTTTCCGCACGCGGTTTTTACTTTTCCGCACGCGTGTTAATTTAGATATGTTAATATGGCCTTAAAGTAATTATAATACATGCAATAAACTAATATTTAGATATTATTTACTAATTTATTTCAAATATATTTTATTGTGTTCCTGTTTTAATGAAATTAACGCGACAATTCGATGAAATAAAATTATTTTGACATAATATTTGAAAGTCAAATCGGTAGACAATAACAGTTGTTTTGAATCATCGTCGTGGAAACCAAGATCGTCGTCATGCTAACTAATTATATTGAAAGTTTGGTTTTGACAACCTTGTCAAAGAATTAATTTGTGTATGTATTTTCCGTAGTAATTGCACAAGAGCTATAAAATTCTATATTAATTTTAGAGTTCGAGTGCAATTTGTTGCGATTATTTCATGAATAAAACTGTTCAAAACCAAAATTTTATTGTAATTTATTTATGTAAGTACAAATTAGTACAATTAAACACACAGTTGTTATAAATATGTATTTGACGGTTGAAAGTCATCACTTTTATAATTTTTAAAACATTTGTCATTAATGTCACTGAATGTATTTTTTCGTAGCAACGAAGGGCATCTGACGTAATATGCTTGACGATGGGCAATTATCAAAAAAGTTATCAGTTTAATTTAGATTTCTGTATCTGAATCCTATCTTGGCCTGTATTTCTGTGGTTTGTTGTTGTTTGTTTGGGTTTATATGACTGCGGACACTAAATCCATTCGCCAATTTTATTATTTTTTATTTTATTAGCCATTTTTTCGTATCTTATCCTAAAACTAATACTAATATAATAAACAATTCTACTAATAAATAATAATTTTTTTATTTTTTTAATAATTTTTGATATATTTTTTTATTTATTTTTTTCTAAATGATGTTCTCAGAGTTCCACAGCAAAAACTGCAACATTCTTCTTTAGCCCTCTACTTAACTCGAAAGCTATTTTATAGTCTGTTCGCTAAACTCAGACGCAACTTTCTAGATATTTTAGTCGGTAATTTTGCCAATTTTAGCAAAATTGGCAAAAAATAATTTTTAAATAGTTAATAATCACTAAATATTTAGTAATTTTGACAATTTTTGCAAAATTGGCAAAAAACAAAAAAAATATCGACTAAAATATCTAGCCAGTTGCGTCTGAGTTTAGCGAACCGACTATACTAGGGACTGTCCAAGTTCGTAATTCATTTTTATCTACATATTTTTTTATATTTTTTTAATTATTATTTTTTTTCTATTTTTTTATATATCTTTTTAAATTTTTTCTTTCTTTTTTTTGTTTATTTTTTATTTTTTTTATTTTTTATATATTTCTTTTCTTTTCTTTTCTTTTCTTTTCTTTTCTTTTCTTTTCTTTTCTTTTCTTTTCTTTTCTTTTCTTTTCTTTTCTTTTCTTTTCTTTTCTTTTTCTTTTAACATATAAAAATTTACAAGAAATACTCTATATTTTACAATTACATTTTAAGCTTAATATCTAAAATATGTTTATACAATAGTCGGTATACCAACTCATTATTTTCTAATGTTAATAAATAATTTAAATTAATGGGATGGTGGACATCAGTCAAAGAATACAGTGACTTTAAAAACATATTAACTTTATTAGAGACAAGAGAACAGGTCAAAATTTTGTGTTGTAGATTGCCCAACTGTCCACAAATACATTGTGGACTATCAGGTATATTAATTTTAAATAAATATGATGGAGTAAGACAGTGGTCAAATCTCATTCTGCATATGGTTCTTGTCATATCTTTTGTCGACTCCATTTTAGAAAACCAAGGTTTATCCGTGATATAGTTTCTGATTGATCTGTAGTGGTTTCCTGTATTTACGTTTTCATCAATATACCTTTCTTTCCATTCTTTCTTAATCTCTTTGAATGAATTTGATTCAATATCTTTTGGCGTACAAAGATAATGGGTTAATACTCCTTGTGTTACCGCGTTTTTAGCCAATTCATCTACCATTTCATTTCCAGTTATTCCACAGTGGCTTTTAACCCATGGCAACTTAACAGACTTTCCTTGTTGCTGAAGTTCTTTAATTTTATTTATGATATATAATTCAATGAGTTCACTTTTGATTTAGGATTTATAGCACTAATTTTACTGAGAGAACTTTTACTGTCACTAAAAATTATAAACTTTGATTATTGCCTAATATCCAAGTTCCTATACTAAATTTACAATCAAGATGCAGTAGAAATAAGCAAACCAAGACACGTTAAATGCTACTAGGGGCACTCCCGACTCATAATTTTGGATGTATTATACATTGTATATGCCAAATTATGATTTTCATAGTTTATACATTGTAAATTATGATTCGTGAGTGCTCATAGTAGCATTTAACGTATCTTGGTTTCTTTATTTGTACTGCGTCTTGATTGTAAATTTAGTATAGGTATTTGTATTTATCAATCCTATCTATCGGTACATTTCCCAAATGTATGCTTGTTTATATGTATCTTTGTGTGTTTTGAGTGTAGCTTCCTCCAAATAATAAGTGTGAGTTTAAAAATAAAATTTTGATGGGAAAATAAAACCTTTAGTTATACGTGGGAAGTCACTTTATGAATGAGATGAATATTTTACTTTATATATACATTCTTGCGAAACAAAAAACATCAAAAGAAATTGTGCAATTCCGAGAAATAAATAAAGGATTGGAATGTTTTTATTGTACGACTGTATTATTTTTGTTTTACGCTACTGAACATTTTAGGCCTGGACCACGCCCCAAAAAAATTGATTAATAGCAAGCTGAAAATTTGTTAATTGCTTAACGGTATCTAGTGGGACAAAGTTTGATGTATGGGAACATTGGAACAGCGAAAGTTTTAATCGTGGAAAGTGATTTTAATTGTGGATCGTGTCATTTTGACAAGTTTATGATTGAGAAATATGTTGGGCACTTTAATAAGTTCGAACATGTCAAATGACAGGAATTATATTGGTAGTAAATAGCAGTCGGATTTTTGCATGAGAGTATAATGAAATAAAACACTTGTGCAGAAAGGACAAAAATAATTATATAAAAAGCATATGTGAACAACTAGAGGAACATACTGACCGCTAAGAATCTAGAGAACTTTTCTCCAAAGTCAAATATCTAGCGAGAGAATTTAAACCACAGACAAAGATCATCAAAGATAATAGTGGAAATACCATAACAAACCCAGACGATATCGCGGTAACAAACCACGGTAAAATGTAGAAAAGCACAAGGAGAGGATGGAATAACAGCTGAAATACTCAAAGAAATGGGAGAATTAGGGACGGAAGTAATGCTTAGAATTTGCAATGAGATCTGGAATACCGGAAAGTGGCCAACTGACTGGGGTAAACTCACGTTTATCCCCATATACAAAAAAGGTTCTCCGACAGATTGCAGTAATTACCGTACAGTAGCGTTAATATCTCACGCGAGCAAAGTACTTCTAACAATATAAAATCAATGAAAGATTAAAATCCATTCTCTTACCGCAAATTCCACAAGAACAATGCGGATTCATCCCAGGTAGGGGAACAAGAGAACACATTCTTAATATTCGGCAAATTATCGAAAAATCTCGAGAGTTTAACATAGAAACATATTTGTGCTTTGTTGACTACTCCAAGGCTTTCGATAACGTAAAATGGGATAAAATGTGGCATATACTTAGAGAAATGGGTACGCCAGAACATCTAATCTATCTATTACATGCACTTTATGTAAATAACACCGCTAATGTAAGAGTTAATAATGTATTTTCGAAAAACTTCAAATTAAAATCTGTAGTGCGGCAGGGATGTATAATATCCCCCAATCTATTCAATATACAGTGCGTAAATCGTTCAACTGGACATAGGGAACATACATTGTATATATTTAGGCACATAAATACATACATTGTATTATATTAAGATAATTGTGGCAACTTCGCTCTCTCAATGACAATATAGTTGTAAGCATTAAGGGGCATTAACCTCAAAATTGACAATTAATTTCGGGTGATACAAATAAACGTCAAAACATGACATTGTAGTAGAACTACAGTGTCTGTTTAATTTGGAAATTAATTTTTAAATAAAAGACATTTTAAAAATTAAAGTAAAATTATTAATTCGTCAGTCATAATCTTTGTTTTTGATTTATTTATGGACTGCCTTCAATTCAAAATCACTCATTCTATTCGTTCTAACAGTTCTATGTTCTATTGCACCAGAAACTCGAACTCGAACAGAAGTTTCAACTAACACAGGTTAGCGCAGTTGCCACAATGATCTCAATGTATATTCCCTATGTCCAGCAGAACGATTTACGTACTGTATATAGTGAACACATTATGTACGGCAACGTAGAGGGCAGAAGATCCAGAGAAAGATCTCCATTACGATGGTCGGACCAAATAAGGGACATGACTGGTTACTCGTTCTCCGAAGCAAAACAACACGCACAGGAGAGAGAGGATTGGGTAGAAATAGTCAAACGACTTACATGACGCCACTACATCCTTACGAAGGATAACAGATAGAGGAGGAGGATAATGAAAGGGTAACAAATCAATTGGAAGTTCTGTCCGACAAAATACATGGGACGTTTTCGTAGTCTGACGTTCGCAACCTGTAACCGGTTCCCCAATTATAACTCCCTCTGCTCCAGTGTTCTCGTACATCAATGTTTGTCCGACTAGACACCGTTAACTATTAACAAATTTTCAGCTTGCTATTAATAAACTTATTTAGTACTCGGGATCCAGGCCTATTTGCTTTATGTTCGATATTTTTGTTTTTTAGTTTCTCTCTTTGCGTTTTTGGCATCTTATTATCAATATTTTACTGCGAATATTTGGAAATATATTTTACAGCGTATACTTTACAATCTCTGGTTGCTCGTTTGTAAATCTCTTTGGAATTTTACTTTATTGTTCCGGGTACATATTTTTTAGTCGCACATTGTCTAGTCTCATGTACAAAGAGTACATGAGTTTGAATCGAAAACACATACATACTATACAATAAAAACAATGTAAGTCAATATGAAGTTAGTAGTTCTAGTTTTCTATTGTTGCATTCTTTGCGCCATTTATAGGTCATTTTTGTTGGCCATTTTTGGCCATTAATCTTCCATATGTCTTCATCCTGAACAACATAATACTTCCAATCTGATCTTCCCCATCTACTCATTTCACCTGTTTTCTTGCTCTTGATCATCTACCTGATATTTCTGATAGTCGTGTAGTTTGTTTATTTATGCCGTAGTTAAGGTCCAGGTCGTATATCCTGATAGGAAGGATGCACTGCTTGAACACTTTACTCCTCAAGTATTGTAGTATTGTGCGGTTCTTAAATATCCAACTGAATTTTCCAAATCCTGCTCACGTTAATATTGCTCGTCTAGTGATTTCCTTCTAGTGAAGAAGTTTGGTTCTTTTTGTCAAGCTTTTTGTTTTATCTCATTGCCATTTATAGTTCATCTGGGGTATAATTCTTTATATCTCTTTTGTTACATTTTGTCACATTGTACAGGAGCATTACTAGATTCTCGTTCCAGCCTTTAAGCATTTTACTACTATGGAGACACCTGTTGTCATTTTTGCGCATTTTGTGTTTAATTGGCAATGGTTTTCACAATTAACTGGCCAGAAAATTCTATAGTGATTTCAGAAAAACTTCAACACCCCGTTTTTCGGAAACGAAGCATTGCGGACATATATTTATCGAAATGTCATTATTTTTTCATGTAAAATTACCCCTTAAAGTTTGTCATACTTTTATAGGAACCCCCTGTATACCAGGGAGACCAAATTTACTAGGGAAGAAATTTTTAATTCCAGAAACAGTCACGTTTGAAATAAAAAATCAGCACTCTGTTCGCAAGCGGTGATTTCCTCATAAATTTTCAGTGAATGTAGGGCGTTGCTACGATTGTAGATTGTTTATTTTCGGACCTAACCTTCACGAAATAAATTAGCTGGGGTCATTTTATAAGATTAAAAAAAACTTGGACGTACAGTTACGATCATTGAATATTACAGACTTACGTATCTAGGAGCCGATTTTTTTTAACTTTACCTCGTTTAAAAGCACCTTTTACGTTAAAGTGACGTTACCAGTGGTTTACCTAGAATAGGTTGATTAAAATTAAAAAATCAAAATAATATAAATATATTATATTACAAAATTTAACAAAATGGAAAGTATAGAAAGAAGTTTTTTTGAAAAAAATGGATTATGATCTTAATAACGAAAAGAAGAAAGAGTGGTTGTAAAATATCTATTTTATTTTTTATCCATTTTATATTAAATAATGATAAGCAATGATAAATAATAAACAATAATTCATATTTGGTGGGAGCCCGAGTATTGTTAATACAACTGTGAAGTGTCTTCTATTCATAGCTAGCACCAATCCCCTTATGTTATAGTCAACAAGCTCTTCCCATGCCTGCTCAAATGTTTTTCATAATTCAATTCTATTCCGTGGTCTAAGGTTTCTTTCATTTAGTTTCTTTGTTAACTCTACCCACACATTTTCGACAGGGTTAAAGGCTGGACTCCCGGAAGACCACTGAACATTAACATGAGTCTCTTCCAGCCATTCTCGAATTCTACTCGTATGTAGCGGCCAATTGTCATATTGGAAGATGAAGTCGTTGTTATGAAGTCTCTGGATCACCGATGGCGACATTGTATTCTCAAGAATATGTTTTTAACGTAATTCTGTTGATTTTTATTCAATACGACAACAAACGGCCTGGCCTTCAGCAGTTATTCATCCCAATACGTTGACCATGAATCCTCCACCATTTTTTAAATGATGCGTATTTTGTTCATCATACCTATGATTTCTCGGTATATAAAATCTTACTCGACCATTGCTATATGACCGAAATACTAAATTATTGGATAATGCAACCCTAGACCAAAAGTTCTCTTCACGGTTTATAAATTCATTACAAAATGCAACTAGTCTCATCTTGTGATCCTCAATCAAAAAACGTTTCCTTGCAATTTCTCAATTTATCAGTCCACTTGCTTTAATTCTTCTACATGCAGTGCAAATACTGCCTGGAAACGCTGTCTCTTCGCTAGCTTTTTGAGTTTTGGCAAAAGGAGATTCTCTCAAATAATCTAATAACATCTCATCCTGTTGATCTGTGGAGATCTCCTCTTTTCAACCGCCCAACCGTGCTATAGGGTGAAAATAATCCCATCTTTGTTTGATTTTCCATATGCACATATGACTCACGTTCAAATCTACAGCAACTTGCATTAGTGACCAACCTTCTTCGAGTTAGGCAATTACTCTTGCTTTTTGCGCAACATTCAAATGTCTGGACAATTTTGTAGGAGTTTAATATCGTTTTATTTTATTTTTCAACAATCGCGAAATTTTTGACAAGTATTGATTTTTTGACTTTTATCAAATCCGTACGCCACTGCAATTTTACAGTATTACCATATATTACAATATAAAAATTAAGCTGTAAACTATTCAGTCATCGTAACTGTACCTATTGTTAAAAATAGTCTCATTAAATAATAGAAAACTCAAGTGAGCTTATCAAATTAGAGCATGTGTTTTTCTCCAAGAGTATGAGATTTTAGAAGGAGATCCATCTGTAGAGTAAGATCCATTGATCACTCTTTATACATAAATTAAATTAACAACAAGATAAAATAAGTTTAATTATTATAGGTTATTCTAATTTTATTTTTATGTCCACTATTTTGAATCCGTTCAAGCGTTGTACATCATTATGATCATGTGAAGTGAAAACTCGTTATTTATACCCCGTTTAGGCTTAAGCCTCTTCAGGGTGAAGGATCCTCCTTTTCAGGAGTGTGGGGAGATTGTGTAAGCTTTTGAATGTTAGGTGATGTGTGGAGAGGCAAAGTTGCCAGTGGATGGGGTTAGAAGGTGGTTTTAGCTCAGAAGCTATAGGAGCGAAAGATAGAAGTTGCCGTAGCCCAGTAAAGCGTCCAGTCAGCCAAGGGGGTTCCAAATCTGTCACCATAGAGGAACGGTTCTTAGATCAGCGTGTGAGGATGCAGCTTAGTTATCTGCGATACATTAAGGGAGTTTGTTCTAGAATTTCGTAGTACTCATCGGGTAGTTCGTTTCTGGCCAATTGTAGAAGATTGACCGGAGGGAATGGAACTTTGTTTTTGGGGGTCCCGGTGAGTATGTGACCTTGCCGATTGCAAGGGGTAGTTAAGACATATTTTGCTCTGTGATTGTTACCATTAATCGTACGAATGACGTATTTGTTGCTGAGAGAACGTATTCTCTCGTTGATAGGGGTCATTTTTGCGAGTGGGTGTACCAATACCGACGGATATCTCCAGTGCCTCCTGAGGCGCTTTCTAAGAATTCTACGTTCGCATGCGAGGATTTTATTGGTATGTATTTGATTTAGCGAGGCATAGAGGAGCGCCCTGTAGTCGATAATGGGCCTTATGTAGGTTTTATAGGTGTGTAGGAGAGTCTTGCAAGATGTGCCTCCAAACGTTCCAGATAATGCTCCAAGGAGTTTGGCTCTGTTTCTTACCTTGTTTAAGGTGTGTTGAATGTCAGTGTTCCAGTTGAGCGTCCTGCTAAAATGGACTCCCAAGTAGACCACCGACGGGCGATATTCAAGAGCCTCTCCTTAAAGGGTTATTCTGGCCCTTTCGTTTCTAGAACTATGAGGGTGTCTGAAGGCTATCATTTGGGTTTTGGCTGGGTTGAGGGTGACTCTCCATTTATTGCACCATTTAACGACCTTGTTTAGTAGTGTTTGGGCCTTATCGAAGACAGAGGGGTGCCTCAGCGTGCCTCGTGCAGTACCTGCAGTGAGCAGTGCAGTATCGTCGGCGTCATTATGATCATCAGAGAGGTTGCTTGCTAACTCGTTTGGATGAGATTCTAGTCTCTTGGAATATTTTTTGTAAAATTTTGTTATTACTGTTTTTATGGATAGCACATTGAGGTCTTGCACTATCACATAATTTGGCACATACCAAGAATATTGTTCCAAGGACTTTGTTCGGAAATCTGTGCAGTATTTCTAGGTTTGTTTCATTGGCTGTCCCCCCACAGTTGGATATCATAGCTCCATACCACCCATTTCATAAAAAAATATATTTATCATATACTTTGTATTTTTTTAATGTTCTTCTATAACACTCTTCAAATTGTGTCTCTGGTGGTGTTCCTAGCTTAGGAAGTCTTAATATTTTGTTCTGTATTTACATTAAACCTAAGAAAAGACATAAATGCAACAAATATACAAATCATCAATATGAATAAATTTACAATTAAAAAAATTAAAAGTTACTACGTAAAAGAACCACAATATGCCAGATCTGAAAATCTTATTTCCAACAAAGACTTTTATCAAATCCATTTACACTTTAACTCAACTAACTGAAAAAATAATGGTCAGGACGTGTACTAAATAAAATAATGGACGTTTGAGATACTTATACTAAATTTACAATCAAGATGCAGTAGAAATAAACAAACAAGACACGTTAAATGCTACTAGGAGCACTCCCGAATCATAATTTACAATGTATATGTTACAGTTCTAATTGATTATCCAGTTGGAGTTGACTATTCCTAGTTCGAGTCAACTCAAACGGTTGGTTAGACCTGGATCCCGCGTAAGAAAGAAAAGTTGATTAATAGCAAGCTGAAAATTTGTTAATAGCTTAACGGTGTCTAGTCGGACAAACTTTGATGCACGGGAACACTGGAACAGGGGAAATTTTAACTGTGGAGCATGATAAACGTGTCGTCCTGACAAGTTTATGATTGTGAAAAATAGCAAGTTGTTTTTAAGTTTATTCGATAGCCAACGTTATGTAATACAGTGGAACCCCGATAAGTCGGCCCCCGATAACCCGGAAGTCCGGCTAACCCGGACCGATTTTCATCAGACAAAAATTTAACAAATAAACAATTTAACAATTTTATCAAATAAAAATGTATGTAGGCAAAATAATATTTGAGAGATAATGTGTATTTGTATAATTTGAACTACATATACAATAGTAAAAATGATTCATGCACACGGCGGCAGGCAGAGCGACCGTCTCGGCTTATCGGAAAGAACAGGCACCTGTCTGTATTCCTTTTCCTTTATTTATGTCAAACTGTCTTAGCATTGTTTAAAATAGACGTGACTATTTAAAAATTCTTTTTTAAAACAATGGTCTTAGTCTGTTCTTAAATAACAACATTGTTCCTTGTGACCGTATTGTGTGTAGTATTACAGTCGTATTAATCACTTCCGTTCTGTAATCGTGCTTCAGATTGTGTTTGCGTGATTTTTGTCTACGTAATGGTAACAAAACGTAAAAATGTTGTAGTGACAATGGAAAAGAAACTAGAAACATTAGGTAGGATTGATAAAGGCGAATCTTTAAAATAAATTTATTGCAGCATCATAATATGATATTATGATACCATATTATGGTGTCGGTACATCTCTACAGTATGACTGAGTTTTTTACCAAGAAATGAACAAAACTACACTCTATACAACTATACGTAATTTAGATGTGTACTGTGCATATGTGTTTCATGTTTTTGTAATTATAATGGAGGTTATTTATTAATTTTTACCATATTCTCCGGCTAACCCGGATTTTCGATAACCCGGATCGGCCGCGCTCCCGATTAATCCGAGTTATCGAGGTTCCACTGTATATGCGAAAATGTTTGTCCGACAAAAATGTTGGTCATTTTAACGAGTCCGACACGTAGAACATGTCACATCACAGGAATTATGTTGGTGATGAATAGCAGTCTGATTTTTGCAGGAGAGTTTAATGAAAGGTTAAAAAAGCAATTGGAAGTTCTGTCCGACAAAATTAATGGGAAGTTTTCGTAGTCGGACATTCTAAACAGGTAAGATATAGACAAAAATGCTGGTGATAAATAGCTTTCCGACAAAGACGAAATTTAATTAAGTAAATTATTCCTTACCAAGAATGACTGTTGTCGGAAAAAAATAAGGAGTAGATTTTGTAGTCGGACAATTTAAAAAAATAATTTTTGAAATTTCAATAAGGGGTGATTATTCTATGTCAAAAGTACCTGCAATCAATTACAATCGATATCTTTCGATTTATGTCAACATCATTTAGATACCTCACTGTAATACATTTATAGTAGATCAGGCAAATTATATTATTGATTGAGTGGTCTAGCTATCTTTGTCTGCCACATGCGCGGGATCGCTTGGTTAAAAGAGATGAGATAGATAGACCACCTATCGACTTTTTGCACTGTATTCCCTGTCTACCCTTATGTCTATGAATATATTTACATTTAAGAAAAACTGTCACTTTTGACAATAATTCATAATAAATTGCAATCGTAACTTCAAATTTAAACTATTCGATTTATTTTGGCAGCAAATTATTTCTTGCCATGTGACATATTAATTACATTATTATTTCATTTGTAGAAAGTTGAGAAAAATTACGTTATCCAATTTTAGTAATAATTTATTTAGGTACCCTTTTTCAATCAAGCAAAGCATTATAGCACGAAGAATGATATTCAATAGAACTTTCACAATTATCTGGCAACTGAACCTCATTGAATTGATGACCAAGTATTTTACTAACTTTGTGAAATGTTCGAAAATTACTCAAAAATGTTCCGTTGAATGGTTTCACTTTTGATTTGGCGAATTAAAATTTAAACTGTTGACACTCAAAAATAGACACAAAAACACTCCACAGTTAATATAAATTTTAATTTCCAACACACGTGGCAAACAGAAACTCAGAGACCATGTACTTTCAAATACTACTTTGTATAGCACAAAGTGTCACACTGACAAATGCAGCCTTATAATACATACTTCTACGCATAATGTGTCATATTTACGTCTATTCTTATAAGCACCCAAGTTTTAGACTGTTCACATTTTTCAATGTCGTTTACAGGGTTAAGATTTAAGTATGGAAAAAAATGTATACAACGTTTTTTGTAGGAAATTTTCCGTGCTTTCTGATGCGCCTAATTAGAAAACCCTAAGAGATTGCTTTCACATGTTCTTTGACATTTTTTATTGTAATTTTGAGAATATCTAGAACAAACTCCACCCAAAAAAATAATTGTTTTGCAATATATACATGCATTGATACTTACCTCACTGTTTTTGGAGTGTGCATGTATATATATGCATATACAAATATGTGAATATAAATAATAATATACAACTAAAATAGCTTTATCAACATGTGACTAAGTCATTCTGAAAAAATTTTTTTTATTTATTTCCTTCGATTTGCCCAAACTTTTTGTCCGACATATAACTTTTTGCGTTACAAAATATAATTTGTACATAAACAAATCAAAATTAGCTTGCTATTTATCACCAACATTTTTGTCTATATCTTACATGTTTAGAATGTCCGACTAGGAAAATTTCCCATTCATTTTGTCCGACAGAACTTCCAATTGCTTTTTTAACCTTTCATTAAACTCTCATGCAAAAATCAGACTGCTATTCATCACCAACATAGTTCCTGTGATGTGACATGTTCTACGTGTCGGACTCGTTAAAATGCCCAACCTTTTTGTCGGACAAACATTTTTTCATATATTATATAACGTTGGCTATTGAATAAACTTAAAAACAACTTGCTATTTTTCACCATCATAAACTTGTCAGGACGACACGTTTATCATGCTCCACCGTTAAAACTTCCCCTGTTTCAGTGTTCCCGTGCATCAATGTTTGTCCGACTAGACACCGTTAAGCTATTAACAAATTTTCAGCTTGCTATTAATCAACTTTTTTTTCTTACGCGGGATCCAGGTCTAAGAAGTTGATTATAAATATAAAAAATGAAGATTTTTATTCAACATTTACTAGTAAAAGTAGACTCCACTTAGAAAAAGTATATTCTTACCAATGTCATTTAATAAAAGTTGATTCACACAAACAACCGATTCTAAAATTTAAAAAATGTTACCCGATATGTTCAAATCGTGATATAGTCCAGGTTGTATCGTCGCTTCCGTTAGGTAAATTATTCCGATTCCATTTTTTGCACAAACTTACTCAAAATGAGGTCCTTACAACAAATCCATAGAGATGCACTATTCCGACCGTCCAATGGTGCATCTCACTCGCACTCACATTGACGGCCGCCTCAATACGCTCTTACCACTTATTGTTTACAATTAAAAATAACAGCTTAGTAATAAAATAATGACAAAAATTTCTTCAGGATCTTGTAGGGGGGGCTTTAAACTTTGATGTTTCTATGTTTCATTATAATTTTTAACCGAGTTATTAAGCCTTGAAAATGGTCATTTTGGCAATTTTCAAATTTTAAATCGCGTATAACTCGACAACAATAGTAAAATCACAAGAGACCTTTTTTGCTCCGAATGACCCGAATGATTTTTTTGATCCCATTGAATGACCCGAAAATTTGTCCGAAGTGAAAAAATTTTTTTTGTGAATTTGTTTAAAAAAATTGGTTAAACAATTTTTTGACCACGGTATCGCGTGGCACCCTGTGAATTTGTTATAAGAACATCTTTTTGAGTAAGTTTGTGCAAAAAAATCGAATCGTAGTAATTTATCTAACGGGGGCGACGATACAGCCTGGACTAATAAGTAGATGAAACGGTTAAAACAAAGAGACACACACTCATCAAAAAAGCATGTGAGATTATACTCGTGTAATCAACATTTACTGAACATAGACGGAAGTCAACAATAGACCAGATATTTGTTCTGCGACAGATCCTTGAAAAAACAAGTGAACATAACATCGACACACATCATCTCTTCATATACTTCGAAAGCGCATATGACAATATAAACCGAGAATTCTTAATAAAAGCAATGAAAGAATTTAATATACCAACACAACTAATAGAACTGATAAAAGAATCTCTAAAAGTAGAAAGTAAAATCCGGATACAAAACGAACTAACGGAAACAATAGATGTGAAAAAGGGACTACGCCAGGGAGACGCTCTATCATGCATCTTGTTCAACATTGTACTCGAGAAAATAATGATGGACACAACAGTCAATACTCGAGGAACAATAATTAATAAAAGCGTGCAAATACTAGCATTTGCAGATGATGTTGACATAATCGCAAGATCAAGAAGAGAAATGATAGAGGCATTCAATCAAATAGAACGAGCTGCACAAAATCGTGGCCTGAAAATCAACCAGAACAAAACAAAATATATGCAGGTAAGTAAAAACACAGAAATAAGGCAGCCACAAAATATAACAATAGGAGAATACAACATTGAGGGGGTAAAAAACTTTACATACTTGGGATCCCTAGTCACATCTGATAATAACGTAGCAGAGGAAGTGAAGAGGCGAATATTTATTGCCAATAAAAGTTATCATGGCTTAATTCGGCAACTAAGATCAGACAACGTCGCAAGGAAAACAAAATGCCAAATATACAAAACCCTAATAAGACCGGTACTCACATACGGCTCAGAAACCTGGACACTCACTAAAAGAGAGGAAACATTGCTAGCCACCTTTGAAAGAAAAATCTTGCGACACATATATAAGGGCGCAAAAGAAAATGGAATTTGGCGAAGAAGGTACAACTTTGAACTATACGAAATATACCAGGATCCAGATATCATAACATTCATTAAAATAGGACGGCTGCGTTGGATGGGACATGTAGAAAGAATGGAAGAAGGCGAAATACCAAACAAAATATTCAAACAGATGCCAGTAGGAAAAAGAACAAGAGGAAGACCGAAGCTGAGATATTTAGAACAAATAGAAAATGATATAAAAACCTTAAAAATAAAAAACTGGAGAAAAAAAGCACGAAACAGATCAGAGTGGAGAAGAATCCTGGAACAGGCCAAGACCCAGAAAGGGCTGTCGAGCCAATGATGATGATGATGAATCAACATTTACTGAATCGATCCAGGAATAGTCAACTCAAACTAGTAAAAGTTGAATTAAATTTTTCGAATCAACTTTTACTGCTCGTTTTAGTTGGAGTTGACTCTAACTAGGAATAGTCAACTCTAACTAAGAATCAACTTGAACTGTAACATATATACATTGTAAATCCCAAATGATGATTTCCAAAGTTTATATATTGTAAATTATGATTCGGGAGTGCTTTTAGTAGCATTTAACGTATCTTGGTTTGTTTATTTCTACTGCATCTCGATTGTAAAATTAGGATAGGTAGCTGTTTTATTCCAGTATAGTTGTTGAATTGTTATCGTGTTTTTGTCATCGAGCCTACTAACGTCTGTATTAATAGTGTGGGGCATTTTGGTAATCAATTAATCAATGAAGCAAATACAAACATATTTTCTTTAGTCATAGCATATCTGCACCAGCAACTTTGCGCAGAAAAGTGCCACCCTACTTTCAAGCAGAAATGCAGACTGAAGAGTCCGTTATGAGCAGAAAAACTTAAATTATGAAATTTTGAACTTATTGAATTATTTTTGCATCCAGACAAGAATCTGTAAAAATTTAAGTATAAAATTTTATTGATTCCGTTCTACAAAGGATTTTACTAGAGAAAATCTAACATAATATTACTATTAATTATATATTTTAATTATTAACGTTTTGTTTCAGGTCAGCCAGAAAGTATACTTGAATTGGTAAGATTTGTATTAAATTAACTAGTGATTTTGCCCATTGCCATGCAACGGGAGATACAATCAATTTACCTCTACAGTCACTGCACTCATTTTTTTATGACTTCTCTTATTTTTTTCTGACTCCCTCGAAGATTTTCTTTCTTTCTTCAATTTTTCCTTACTTTCTCTAATTTTTCTGACTCCTTCTAATGTTACTCGACTCCCTCCTATTTTTCCTGACTGTCTCTAATTTTTCCTCACTCCTTCTAATTTTTCCTGATATCCTCTAATTTTTACTATCTTCTTATTATTTATTTTTGTTATAATAATATATATTATAGGTGTTGGGAGTGCCAAATGAAGTGACTACTTCTTATATCGCGTTATTACTATTAGTACGTTCTTTAACGGTAAAATATTGCAAAACCTCTATATTTTAAAGAACCGCTTGGAATGACATGAAATTTGGCATACACATAGCTAGTCAAAGAAAAGAAGTGATATTGTGCCGATGTGTGCTTTTGCCATGGGGGTGGCTTTCACCCCTTCTGGAGAGTGAAAAAATATACGTCCAAAGTAAGTCCGGAAATGGATAAATTGACTAATTTACTAATAAATTGACTAATTTTTGATAATACTTTTCGAGTTATTTGCGAGTGATTATGTTCATTTTTCAACAAAATAACCGCGCTTTTAGACGGTTTTTCGCAACTAACTCAAAAAGTAATTATTTTGTAGAAAAAAATATTCTCAGCAAAAATATAGCCCGCAAAAAATTAAAAAAAAATGTGTACATTTTAGGTCTCTATACCTGGTAGAAGCAGAGTTATAGCTAATGAAAAATAGGTTCATATTCGTTCAATTGCAAATGAAATACTTCAACGTAAAATAACCAAAAAATGAAGCACTCTTTGGGGAAAACTCATTAAAAATTATTTAAAGTATTTAAAAAAGGTTTCATTTTTGTTTTATAAAAAAAATTTCTAGCATCAAAAGTAAACAAGTTACGCTCAAAATAAAGTTAGTCCCTTTTTTTTTAATAAAAAATCGGGAAAATCACCTCCTAATAATTAGTATCTCAGATGAAATTAATAGTTACCACTTCACAAGATTCTTTATTCGTGTATGTATTGTTTATATGATCTGTAAGTTTCATCGGTTCAAAGTCCTTATTTTTGCAAGAGATGTAGTTAAAAGGGCTTGAACGAGTTACTAATCACGAGTGTAAGCAAATTTAGAAACACCAAATCTTAATCAATTTTTGTCTTACAGAAAAACAAAAAATACAAAATATTCAGAAAAGTAGTACTGACCTTTTTGTTTTTTGAGAGTTTTGGTATCTCTAACAATTTTTAAATTATTTTGAAAAAAAGCATATTTTTCAAGATTAAAAATTTTTAAAATTTTATTTTAAAACCAATTTTTTTTTAAATAAGCACTTTGAGTCAATGAAACTTACATAATACCTATCATATAAACACAACTTAAATTAAATAATTTGTGGAGCGGTAAAGATTAATTTCAGTTAGGTTGCCAATTAGGGGGTGATCTTCCAAATTATTTGTTTGTCAAAACAAAAGGGAGCAACTTTATTTTGAGCGTAACTTGCTTAAATTTGATGATAGAAACTTTTTATAAAAACAGAAATAAAGCTTTTTTAAACACTTAAAAAAGTTTAAAAAATAGGTTTTCCCCAAAAAGTGCTTTATTTTTTGGATATTTCACGTTTAATTAGAGTATTTGAAATTTGGCGAATATGAACCTATTTTTCATTGGCTATAACTCTGGTTCTACGAGGTCCAGAGACCTCAAGCGTACACCATTTTTTTTTTATTTTTTCACAGGCTATATTTTTTCTAAGAACGTTTTTTTCGACAAAATACTTACTTTTTGAGTTATTTGCGAAAAACCGTCTAAAAACGTGGTTATTTTGTTGAAAAATGAACATATTCACTCTCACATAACTCGAAAAGTGTTGACTTGGCGAAAAAACTCTATAGAACAAAAGTTACTTAAAATTAGTCAGTTTATCTATTTCCGAACTTATTTTTGACATATAATTTTTCACCTCCAAGAGGGGGTGAAAGTCACCCCCAGGGCAAAAACACACATCGGCACAATATCACTTTTTTTCTTTGACCTGTTAGCTATGCGTATGCCAAATTTCATCTCAATCCAAGCGGTTCTTTAAAATTTACCGCAAAAACCGTGAAATAATGTACTATATTATGTGGGTTAATGAAATTTTATCTCTGCTTACTACTAAATTGTTAATATTTTTTTATAATAACGCCACATATTTAAGTTCATTACACATCTTAATTTTTTTCTATAAAAATTTTGTTTAAAGTTAACCATAATTTTCAAAATGTGCTAAATATAATACAGACTTTATTCATCATCTATATTTTCGATATTATCTTATATTTATGTTTAATTACTTAATTTTGATTATTACTATATTGTAAAAATAAAACGGTTTGTGATGAATAAAATAAGATTATTTATAGGATTATAGATATTATAGATAAGGATTAAAAAACAAAATTTCTCACTGGCAGGGATTTGAACTCTAGTCATTCGCGAGTACCGTGAAAAAGTAAATAGACGTGAAGATAGCCACAGTTTTATTAAAGTCAATCTAAATGAGTACAACTGTTTGTATCTGAAAATAACATTTTAGCGTTTTATTTACAATTTCGTACTATTTTCTCACCTTTTAAACCTTCCTTGGACTTCTACAAATATTTCAAAATCGAAATGTTACTTATACAAAAAAAAAAAGAGTGTTTGTACTTTGTACGCACGTAAGAAGTTACACTTTTATTATTATGATTTCAATGAAATAAATATATTTTAAATAGTCTAATTGTATTTTTATGCAAATATTACACTAATTTGAATACTTAAAATAATACCAAAAATTAAAAATAACGTTAATACGTCATTTTTTATGAACTCTAGCCTCCCCGCAATTATTTTTCCCTTGATGAATCGTAGAAGATCTAAAAAACGTTAGGTTTTCTACACAAATTTTTAATTTTTTTTTATCATATTTTAATACTAATTCTTATGCTATTCCCAACGAAGACAAATCCAAACACACAAAAATTATAATGAATATATTTACTAAAAACAGCAATATATTTTTTTCACAATTTATTTGCACTGATAAATATGTAACTTGAAAGATTTAGCAACTAGCTTCATACTGTCGGTATGCGCATACTTCATACTGTCGCTCTTATAAAAACTCACTCTCAACATTTTTCCCAATCGCGCATAAAGAACTATAATTTTAAAAATATAAAAAATAAAAGGACGTCTATTAAACGTCATTTAATGTTTATATATCGAGTTATCGTACCGGACTAACTGTAAGACGTGCCGTCCTGGGCTTTTATAAAATTAGATACTACTATAATACATAGTCTATTTTTAAACCAAGAGGAGTAATTCAAATTGACATTTCATAGGTCATTTAAGTTGTATCATCGATTTTTTGTATGTTATGCGTTATTCCTTTAATTTTTAGATTTTTAGTCTGTTTTTATACATGGTGTCCATAAACTTTACACCAACAAACGAAGACAGGAGATTCCTCAGATAATTTTAAGAAAATCTAACCCAATTCATCTATTCCGAAAATGCTTCCTAAAGGAGCTAGAGCTATTTGAAGATGGCGTCTGGTAAGTAGTTTTTCTTAAATATCTCCAGAACGCTTCTATTTAGAAAAACAAAAATTGGTACACATATTTACCTTCCAGGGATAAATCGATTCCTTCTAGTGCAAATTTCTAGTACCTGTCATAGGCGTCCCTTTTGGGTAGGGCAATAGTTATATTGTCGCATAACTCTTTTGTTTTTAATTTTTAAGCATTTTTGAGTCTGGATTATTAAAACGTAAAGTATTGTAGTACTAAAAGGTACTCTTACTTTAAGTCGATAGGAAACACCGTTTTCTAGAAAAATCGATTTGAAAATTTTTCGTTTTTTGAATATGAAAAAAAAAATTCAAAAAAACTAGTTAGACAAATGAAAACTGGTACGTTTATTTATATTCCAGAGATCAATCGATTTTATTAATTGTGAATTTCTAGTACCAGTCATGTACGTTAGTGGAGTCACTGAAGGTTTTCACCTCCGATTTCGTTGAACCTTCATGGATTTTCATGAAAATTGGTGAGTAGTTAGAAGATACTTCAAGGAAAAAATGCGACATGATGCCAACTTGCCCTTTTACCCTGGGGGTTTATGCCCCCCTTCTCGGGGGTGAAATTTTTTTTATTAAAAATAATACCAGAAATCGATAGAGGGCCAACTTTTAAGCAAACTTTGTTATAAAAAGTTATTAACATAAATCAATACTTTCTGAGTTATTAAATATCAAAGATTTCATTTTTTCTTAAAAAATGCATGTTTTAAAGTTGTTTTTTACGTATTACTCAAAAACTATAACCTTTTGTAAAAAAGCTGTTATTACCAAAATTAAATATAATAAAAAATTTAATAGAGTCCCCACTTAAAGAACTAAACTAATGTTATTTCAAAGTGAGATATGGGTAATTGAATGTATATTTTTTTCGACGAGTACTCAAATCTAAGTATTCAAGCTTACATAACTGGAAAACGATGCATTTTATATAATAAACTTCTTAAGCATTTGTCAAAGTACTTCACAATACCTATCAAACGAGCTCCAACAGAAGTTAATAGTATCAAAATTAAGCAAGTTATGATGAAAATAAGAGAACCCTTTCGATTTTTTTTTAGCAAAAAGTGAAAACAAAACATACGCCATTCCCACAAAAATTAAAATTTGTAGTAATCCTCAGAAGAATTTCTTTAGGTTAACATAGTTAACGATGTCAACAATTTTGACCGGTTTAGAATGCAGATTGTTGAAAAAAAAATATAATTTAAAAAAATCAAATTTTTTAAAATTACCGTACGTTTCATTTTCTTTTGATAATAACTCCAAAAATACTCAATATACGTAAAAAATCATTAATAACTAAATTTTTTCTGTTCCAAATACTCTATCTATTTTACTATTTCCGTAGATTAAAAAATAACCGAGATAGAAACGTTTAATATTTCAATTTTGCTGCGAACACCATGTAACTGGGGCCATTTAACCTTTTATTTTTAAAAAAGTAAGAGGTTTAAAAGACTAATTTTGACGTTTTTTTTATAGCTCTTGAAATAAAATTTTAACTAGTTTTTTGGTGAACCCTATATCTTAAGAATTAACGGAGTTATTTACAAAAAAAGAACAATAACATTTTTTTGGAAAAATTTTTAAAAGATACATTTTGAAACATTTTTGTTGCATAAATTTTAATGCTATCAGCTTGTTTGAGGGCTTATTTGATAGATATTTCTATGAACTTTGACAAATGTTAAATAAGTTTA
Source organism: Diabrotica virgifera virgifera (assembly GCF_917563875.1). Classification (NCBI taxonomy): domain Eukaryota; kingdom Metazoa; phylum Arthropoda; class Insecta; order Coleoptera; family Chrysomelidae; genus Diabrotica; species Diabrotica virgifera. Next base: position 62,213,408 of record NC_065449.1, on the reverse strand, counting down.
TGTTAAAAATGGGCCATTCTCCCGGTATTTAAGCTTGAATACTTAGATTTGGGTACTCGACGAAAGAAATATACATACATTTAATTACCTATAATTCACTTTTAGGTAACATTGAAAGATTGTTCTAGTAAGGAGTTTATTTTATTTTTTATTAGCCTCAATTTTGATAAGTATAACTTTTTTGCAAAAACTTATAGTTTTTGAGTTATTTATGAAAAATCGGTTAAAAACATACATTTTTCTCACGAGAAATTAAAATCTTTGATCTTTAATACCTCAAAAAGTTTTGATTTATTTTACTAAATTTATATAACAAATTTTCTGTTATATGTGCATCTGTTATATGTGGACTTAAGAAAAGCGTATGATAGCATCCCACAAAACAAACTATGGGAAGCATTAGAGAAAACCAATATAAGCGCAAATTTAATAACAGCGACGAAACAATTGTATACCAAAACTGCATCAAGGGTGAAAGTTGGAAGCAGGCTATCGAGAGGATTCCAAATTAGCAAAGGCCTAAAACAAGGGTGCTGCCTTTCACCGACATTATTTAAGATCTACCTCGAACAAACTCTAAAACTTTGGAAACGCAAATGCAAAAACATGGGATTACCGATCAGCAACAATACAATATACACTTTGTCATTTGCAGACGACCAACTTATACTAGCGCAAGACTACGATGATATAGAATATATGACAAGGAAATTAATAGAGGAGTACAAAAAAGGTGGTTTGGAAATAAACATAAAGAAGACCGAATATATGTGTATCGGTGGGACACAGCAGGACCTTACACTGGGGAATGGCGAATTTATTTATTTAGCGTAGGGCTTAAGTATATCACAGAATATAGTTAGATTTATGCATTATACAATGCATCACAAACAGATGTCCAATTTTTTTATATATTCGATTGACCCTTCGGTTGCCATTACAAAGTCTATAGGGTCGCCTGTGTATGCTCTGCGTGGGCAGTCCTGAACAATGTGACTGATCGTCTGTCTTGCAGCGCCGCAGTCACAAGAAGGCGAGGGGAGTTTACCCCATCTGTGGAGGGAGTCGGCGCATCTACCACAGTTTGTTCGAATTCGATTAAGGGCTGCCCAAATCTTACGGGGACGTTCAAATTCGCCAGGTTTCCCTATGATGTCCGGTAGACTATGGTAATGCGGATCTGTCCTACTTTCCCAATCTTCTTTCCATCGGGTATTTAAGTCAAAGTTGGATTGCTGCAGCGCTTGAGCAGATTGTAGAGGGGGTAACCTGGATCGGAGACGGTTTCCAAGAATATCGGGGATGTCGTTGTGGACTAGAAGCTGGCGACTGTCCATTATTTTGTTATATTCTTTAACCAATGCATGTTCGCGGCGTAGGTTGGGTGGTGCTATATTACTAAGGGTAGGTAGCCACATTGTAGGCGTGGGCTTAATTGTGCCTGTTATCATACGCATAGTACGGTTTAGTTGGGTGTCGACCAGGTGGGTATGCCTGCTATTTAGCCACACTGGAGCACAGTATTCTGCCACCGGATATATCAGGCCAAGAGCAGAGGATCTTAATGTTGATGCTGTGGACCCCCATGTAGTGCCGCAGAGTTTCTGTATTATATTGTTGCGTGTTTTCAATTTTGCTGCTGTTTTCGTCAGGTGTTCTCTGAATGTGAGCGTTCTGTCTAGAGTAACCCCAAGGTATTTCGGGTATTTATTGTGTTTTAACAGCTTGTTATTAAAATACACTCGCAATTCTCTGTTTGCCAACTTGTTGTTTAGATGAAAAGCTGATACTTCAGTTTTTGTAGTACTTGGCTGTAGTCTCCATTTCTTAAGGTATTCGCTGAGGATGGATAAGTCATTCGTGAGAGTGATTTCTGTAGTTTCTAAAGATTGGTGGCTTGTTGCAAGGGTCCAGTCGTCAGCATATCCAAACTTCCGAGATTCGGTTTCAGGCATGTCAGCAATATAGAGGCTGAAAAGTAAAGGGGCAAGGACAGAACCCTGTGGAAGACCATTGTTAAGTTTCATCTGTCTACTCGTCTCCTTTCCCATTATAACCTGGAAGGCTCTGTTGGTCAGCATGTTGTCAATGAGGTTAATTATCTTTCTGCAGGGGATAATGCGGTCCAGTTTATATATTAATCCCTGTCTCCAAACAGTATCATATGCTGCTGTTAGATCTATAAATGCTGTTGCTGTCTTTTGTTTCTTTTGAAAACTAGCTTCTATAAAAGTTGTTAATGACAGCACTTGGTCCGTACAGCTTCGATGAGGGCGGAAGCCAGCTTGTTCAATGGGGACATTTTCTAGTATCCTGTGACTAATTCTGTTGAGGAGAAGCTTTTCTAATAGTTTATATACCATGCTGAGTAGAGCTATGGGGCGGTAGTTTTCTGGCTTATCGTTTGATTTGCCCGGTTTCGGAATTGCAATTATCTTTGTTCGTTTAAGTGAGAAAGGAATGTTACCTGACTGAAGTATATCATTAAAGAACATTGCAAGCCACTGTTTCGTGTATGCACCACTGTGTATCAAGAACTCTGGATGGATACCATCAAACCCAGGTGCTTTACCTGATTTCATTTCTTTCAGCGCATGTGTGATTTCAGAAATAAGTATTCTTGCTGAATATTCGGAGTTCGTTCTGTTCATTTGTTTTAATGCCCTTAAGTCTCTTTTCACGTTGGTAGTATGTGTTCGATCTCGTGGAGCTCTGGATAGAGATACTATATGGGAGGCAACCTTGTTAGGAGACATTTTAGACTCTCTGGATTCCAGCTGGTTAGCTCCTCCAATTTTCCGCAACAAGGACCATGCCTGCCGGCTTGATTTTTTGAAGTCAAGGTTTTCGACAGTCTTTATCCATTTTTGGCGTCTAGCTGTATCGATGTTGTGTAAAAGCTCATCGGCTATTTCTCGGTCACCACTTTCGAGAAACTTCGTGTATAAGTCTTCACATGTTTCAGTCCATCCAGGCACATATTCTTTGCGATACCCCCTAGGGATGGTTTTCTTGGCAGTGCTTATTACTGCGCCCACAAACCTCTCATAATGTTTGCTGGTTGGAGGGACCCAGCTCAAGGTCCGGTCTAGTTGTTCAGAGAATTTCTTCCAGTTTGCTTTTCTAAGATTCCACCTGGGTCGAGGATATGATCTAATTATTGGAATTGATATTCCGATGGTGATAAGCACCGGACGATGTTGAGTATGTGGGAAGTCTGCAAGGACACTTCTCGCAGTTGTTAGTGGTCTGTCATTGGTATCTTTTGAGACAAAACATAGGTCTGGGTTATATTCTTTTCTCCATGCAGCTGATTTAAATGTTCCTCTGTCTTTGGCATCAAAAACTAGGTATGTGTTTTGCTCTTCGGACCATTCTACTAGTGCCTCCCCATTTTCATCATTCGTGGTGTACTTCCACATTTCGTGGTGGCTGTTGAAGTCGCCGATGTATATAGTAGGATGTGGATGAGTCTTTAGCACTTCTGGGTTCCATGTAGTGGCTGGAGGTTTGTATATGTTAACTACGGTAATATCTCCAATCTTGGTGACTACTTCATGTATATTATTTTCATTGGAAGCAGAAAGTAGGAAACCATTTTCTATATTGCAGCGAATGTAGGTTGCGACGCCGTAATGTTTATCATAGGTGGCTCCCAGTAAATCGTAGCCAGGTATCTTTCCCCTTAAATCAAGCTGGACTTTGTCTTCAGTATGGGTCTCTTGTATGGCAACCAGGTCAATGTCGTTATCGTGTAGGATTTTTTGCAACACTTGGCATTTTGCCTGGCTTATGCCCTCGATGTTAAGGTGACAGACTCGGATACACGGTCCGAGATCTCTAGTCAGTTGGTTCTGAGAAGAACCTTTATTTGTTCCCATCGTATGTTTACGTATAGATAAGATTTCTGTTTGTGATCTGTGATGTTGGCAGGATATTGTTTTTGTTTTTCGTTCGTCTGCCGCCAATTTTTGCTAGTTCATTTAGCGTTACCCAGGGTGCACCACATGGAGGCGAACTAGCATTACACCCCGGGAATGGCGAAATTATTAAACATTGCGACGCATATAAATACCTTGGTATGACCATCACACAAGAAGGAAGCGTAGACCGGACGATAGAAGAAAGAAACAACCAGGGAAGAAAAGCAATTACCCTTCTCAATAGCATCCTGTGGGACCAGTCAATATCAAACAACAACAAACATAGAATATACAATACAATTGTTAAGAGTATAATCACTGACAGCAGTGAAGTATGGCAAATAAAAGAAAGATACAAGAGAAAACTTGAAGCAACAGAAATGGATTTCTGGAGGCTCTCAGCAGGAAAATCAAGATTAGAAAGGGTAACCAACAACAGAATTAGGGAAATAATGAATGTGAAATACACAATAGTAGATGACATTAGTACCAAACAGCTTAGATGGTATGGACACGTACAAAGAATGTCCGAAGAACGACTCCCGAAACAAATCCTAACGTGGACCCCTCATGGTAGACGAAAAAGAGGAAGACCCCGCCTGAGTTGGAGAGAAGGCATAAATCGAGAAATGAGAGAAAGAGAATTGGATGAAGACCTTTGGATGGACCGAAGTGAATGGCGACTAGGCATCGGAAGACGTAGGAGAACGTTTTAAAACCGATATATATGTATATGTATATAACAAATTTTGCTTATAATTTGTCCCTCTATCGAATTATTGGGTTATTTTTGATAAAATAATTTTCACCCTCGAGGAGGGGTGGCATCCACCCCCAGGGTAAAAGGGAAGTTGGCACCATGTCACCTTTGTTACTTGAGATATCCTCTAACCACTCACTAATTTTCATGCAAATCGATGGAGGTTCAACGAAATCGGAGATAATAGCTCATATCCACCTTCAGTGACTGCACTACGTCCGTTTTGGATATTTCAACTGTTATTTTATCGCATAACTTTTTTGTCCTTAATTTTGAAGAATTTTTGACACTAGTTTATTAAATTATGAAATATTCTAGTACTAAAAGTTACTCTTGCTTTAAGTTGGTAAAATACACCGTTTTTTTTAAAACTTTTTTTCAATTTTTTTTTCAAATTCAGGAAACAAAAATTTTCAAATCGAGTTTTCTAGAAAAGGGCGTGTCCTACCGACTTAAAGTAAGAGTACATTTTAGTACTAGAATACCCCACAATTTAATAATTCAGTATCAAAAATGCTAAAAAGTTAAAGACAAAAAAGTTATGCGATAAAGTATCCGTTGCCCACCCAAAAACGGACGCCTATGACTGGTACTAGAAATTCACAATATATGGATTCGATTTATCTCTGGAAGATAAATATTTGCACCAATTTACGATTTTCTAACTAGAAGCGTTCTGGACGTATTTAAGAAAAACTAATTACAAGACGCCATCTTCAAAGAGCTCTAGCTCCCTTAGGAAGCATTTTCGAAGCAGATGAATAATTGGGTTAAATTTTCTTAAAATTATCGGAGGAATCTCCTGTGCTCGTTTGTCGGTAGAGTTTCTGGACACCCTGTATAAAAAAACAGTTTTTTTTATAACTCTTTAGCGACGTATTACTATAATATTTATGGATTACCGTCAAAGGCCGATATGATCAACCAAAAAAAAAGATGTATTTGATGATATTTCTAATGACTTGCTTGAGTGTGAATCTGTCTTTTTAGTTTACTTCTTGTGGTTTAAAAACAAAGCTAAGTCAACACAAACGATAGAAAAAGCATTTATTATAAAACATACAACTTTTATCTCGAACCTTGTATAACAGCAAAGCTGGATTTGATCGTTACATATTAAATGGTATTGCGATAAGTACAGACCGATTTGAATATTGCAATTGACGTAGATTGCTTCGTAGAAATTATTGCGGGTCTCTGCCAGATTACTTTTGTCTTTTTACATTCTACTTTTGGAGTATTTCCAAATCGGGATTCGTTCGATCAAGGCTTTTCCAGATGCAGTTAAATGTGTTTAGCATTTTTATTTGGTAAAAGTGTTCACTATATTAGAACATAAAATATTGTGTAACTGTTAAGCTTGTCACGCAAGGGGGGCTAAAGTATACATACAGTGCTCCGGAATAAGTGTTACCCCCCTTATTAACTTATTTATTTTTAGCACATAATCAAAACGCTAGGACAGATCGATTTTTAAAATAATCATAGTATATTATAGCATCAACGTTTCGAACTTTACGCGATCCCTCTTCAGGTGACAAGCATAACTTTGTTTTTAAATAGAAAAGTACATCATGTGATACCTCATTTAAAAGCTTTTGAAATACTGATTACTAAAAAGTATAGCACTTCAAGCGTAGGCGCAAAATTTCGGTCGAATTATTTTTAAACGCATTTAATTTTTTCGAATACTGAAAAAAACTGATAAGTATTTTTGAAAAATTTAAATGCAGAATGAAAGATTGCATTATTACAAAGGGCTGAAAGTCCCTTAGAATAAACAGAAAGTTTCTTTTGAATGATATATTTAAAATTAAAAATCAGACTAATTTTTCTCTTTTTTTCACTCCTGTGACTTATTAAAATATACATTATAGAAATTCTCAGGGACTTTTGATCCTCAATAATACTGTAATATTTTATACTGCGTTTAAATTTTTCAAAAATACTTATTAGTTTTCTCAGTATTCGAAAAAAATGAATGCATTTAAAAAGAATTCTGCCGAAATCTGGCACCTACGCTCTCAAAAAGGATTAGTGATATATAGGGAGCGGATTTTATGCTAAATGCATATTGCATGCATATTTCGCATATTTGAGAACTTTACTAAATTTTGCATATCTTTAAAGAAACATGCATATATATTGTGCATATTTAAAAACATTTAAGTCCAAAAAAAATTTAAATTTTTAATTCGACAAAAAATATTCCCCCGCAAAAATATGTCCTATTAATTCGAGAACTACCTGAAGAGAGACGGCTCATTCACTTGCCTTTTAATTTTTTCTTAGAAAATACCCGATCTTTACACAAAGTACTTATAAAGGATGGTTTACCGGGAAATCCGAATTTTATTTACTTTTATTATATTTAGTACAATTTGTATCCCAATTTAGAAGGTACCTATAATTCTGGTGATTCTTTTAAATCCCCTATTGGTAAGAGAATTTACACCTTTAACCATAGTTTTACGATTTTCTAACGGAAATTGAAATATGTATTCATGCTTAGATCAGATACCGTCTTTAAACGGATTTAAAACTTTGGAGGACATATGCGAAATTTTTAATGGAAATTTTGAAATTGATTTTGGTGCAGAATTTTCGGCTTTAACAAGTTATTTTAAATACCCAGTTACTTATGTTGATGTTGAAAGGAGTTGTTCAAGTTATAAAAATATTTTATCTGATGAAAGAAAATGTTTCCTCGTAAAAAAATTTGGGAAAAACACATTAAAGTGAATTATAATCGAAGATATATATAGTGATATTGTTGTTTAATTTTAAATAGGTAACTATTGGTATCAGTTTTTGTAAAAAATGTGAATAAATTACATGTATAAAAAATAATGACTTTTTTTGAAAGATAATAAATAAGATTGCCCCCCCCCTAACAAAAGAACCCTCTAGAATAGACTAGAACAGAAAATTTGTGGTTTCTCGAAATGCGCATTTTTTCAATTTTTGTGCATATCTTGCGCATATTTCATTATTTTTTACTGCATATATATGCGCATATTTCATCAAAATTGATTGCATATAAATCCGCTCCCTAGTAATATACATTTTTGTAATCAGTATTTCACAACCTTTTAAATAATGATGTATCACGTGATATACATACTTTCCCATTAAAAAAACAAAGTTATGACTGTTACCTGAAGAGGAATCGCGTAAAGTTCGAAACATTGATGCTATAATATTATACTATGATTATTTTTAAAATCGACCGGTCCGAGCGTTTTCCTTATATACTAAAAATAAAGAAGATAATAGGGGGGGGGGAACACTTTTTCCAAGGGACTATATAAGTTTTATTGGCTCAAATTGCACAATTTTTGAAAAAAATTGGTTTTAAAATAAATTTTGTCTTAATTAAAAAAAAAACTCTATTTTTTTTTTCAAAATAACTTTTTTAGTAAATTTTTAGTAATACCAAAAATCTCAAATAGTAATAAAATGTACGTTTTGCTTTTCTGAATATTTTGTGTTTGTTGTCCTGTTAGGCTAAAATTGGTTATGCTACGGCTGTTCAAAATTTGCATATACTCGTGATTAGTGACTTGTTCAAGCAATTTTAACAACAGCCTTTTCAAAAATATGCACTTTGAATCGATGTAACTTCCAGATCATATATTGCGCTGGAATAAGTGTTACCCCCCCCCTATTAACTTATTTATTTTTAGCACATAAGCAAAAAACTCGGACAGGTCGATTTTTAAAATAACCATAGTATATTACATCATCAATGTTTCGAACTTTACGCGATCCCCCTTCAGGTGACAGGCATAACTTTATGTCGAATTATTTCTAAATGCAATAATTTTTTTCGAATCCTGAAAAAACTAATAGATATTTTTGGAAAATTTAAACGCAGAATGAAATACTACAGTATTCTCGACGGTAGAAAGTCCCTCAGAACTCCTATAATAAGAAAGATAGAGTCACCTCTAACAAGAGGCGAAATCGTCGATAAGAGTGCTGGTTGCGCTCTCTAATCTAAGTAAAAATTAAGACATTTTGCTCCTCGCATTGCAGCTGAATAAAAATGGTATACATTTTTATTTTATAGTAGTATTAGTCCGTAAAGTAACTAGGTGCATTTTCCGTTGGAACTTTACCAAGCTGCAGACGGGGGTTGTGAATTGCATAGTGTAGAATTCCTTCCCTTTTGTCTTCACTGCAGCATCCATTTGGCTTGCAAATTGTAGAAGCCTTGGAGGTGTCACCAGGGAAATATACCAATAAGTTTTTCAATTTAAAAATTTTTTAGTAATATTTTTAATGTTTTTCAATATTATTAATGTTGCTATTTGGATTGAAAAACTTTATCTTTCAATTGCCACATGACGCTAGTCACCTAATCCATTCACGTCAGTTGCAGTGTGGGACTAATATGTGTCGAAAAATTTACTGGATTAGAGAAAGCAACCTATGCATTCTCTGAAGAGCCTCTAACAAGTGGTGAAATCGTCGATAAGAGTGCTGGTTGCGCTCTCTAATCTAAGTAAAAATTAAGATATTTTTGGCCTCGCATTGCAGCTGAATAAAAATGGTATACATTTTTATTTTAACTCCTATAATATTTATTTTAATAAGTTACAGGGGTGAAACAACAGAAACTATAGGCTGATTTTTAATTTCAAATATATCATTCAAAATAAACTTTTTGTTTATTCTAAGGGACTGTCAGCCCTCGGTAATAATGTAAACTTTCATTCTGCGTTTAAATTTTTCAAAAATACCTATTAGTTTTCTCAGGATTCGAAAAAAACGAATGCGTTTAAAAAGAGATTCGACCGAGATTTTGCGCCTACGCTATGAGAAAAGATTAAAGTATTATTTTTGTAATCAGTATTTCAAAAGCTTTTAAATGAGGTGTCACATGATGTACTTTCCCATTCAAAAAAATTAAAGTTATGCCTGTCACCTGAAGAGGGATCGCGTAAAGTTATGTGCTAAAAATAAATAAGTTAATAAGGGTGGGGGGGGGGCGGGGTAACACTTATTCCAGCTCACTGTATATTATATCCTTTATACTGATTTGCTTGTCCTTAAATCCTTGGCCAAAGAGAAAAGCAAGATATCAACGAAAATAGCTTCTTCTTCTTCTTCTTCTTCTTCTCCTTCTTCTTCTTCTTCTTCTTCTTTTTCTTCTTCTTCTTCTTCTTCTTCTTCTTCTTCTTCTTCTTCTTCTTCTTCTTCTTCTTCTTCTGTGTAGCATGATCGATCATGCTAGTAGGCTACTGCCTGTTCATTGCCATCAAGTCTTCCCCGGACGATGAGGGCCAGCATTTTCGCCACCGTTTTGGTAGTCTACCCTGTGGTCTTTTTCCTACGTTATTCGTTTTTTGCGCTTTTAACGAGTCTGCTGTCCTCCATTCTCTTTATATGTTTGTTCTAGTATCTTCGTCTCTGTCTGACCCACCTTTCTATGTCCTGTATTCCACAGTTTTGTCTGATGTCTTCACTTCTTATTCTGTCACGTATATTTTTGCCTTGTATACTTCTTAGTGTTCTCATTTCAACTGTTCTCATCATTTGTAACGTTCTATTTGTGTCTGGTCTTGTTTCTGCCGCATATGTTATAATAGGTATTACTGTTGTTTTATATATTTTGACTTTGTTTTCAGTATTTAGATATTTGTTCTTCCATACGATTTCTTTCAGGCATCCCGAGATTATAGCTGCTTCATCGTTTGTTCTCTGACCTCGTTTGAGAGATTTCCATAGCTTGTTATTCCGCTAAGATATTTGAAATGATTCACCTGTTCCACAGTTTTTTAGTCAATTTCCAATTTTCATCTTATCGGTTCTTTGGAAATTACAAAGCACTTAATCTTCTCGGTGTTGATGGGCATATTTACTTCTTTAGCTTTAGTATTAAATGCATGCGCCTTTGGAGATTGTCTTCAGATTCGGCGATAAGGACAGCATCGTCAGCTTAGCAAACGACTCTAAAGAATGTGTTATCCATCTGAAATCCAGCTGTTCTGGAAAGGTTTTCTATTATTTTGTCCATTATTAAATTAAATATGAAAGGGCTCAGTGAATCGCCTTGACGAATTCATGTGTTTATAACTATTTCTTCTGTTGTCAAATGGTCTACTCTTATTTTTGGTTTACATTGTTTGTTAATATCGTGTAGTAGATTAATTAGCCTGTAGTTTAGCCCTCTTTATTTCCCTATTTCTAAAACGTATTTTTCCGATATTTCCGAAAGTAGCTAAATACATAAAAAAGAAAGTAATAGCACCAGAGCAATTACAGAGTGGTGCTTACAAACTGACATAAGGTGACTGTCCAAAAACTTACATTGGTCAAACTGGCAAAACCTTTGAGAAACCTCTAGCAGAATACAAAAAAAACTGACACAGCTCATACATTTTCCCTTCCAGACCCAGAAAATCTAAATGAATACTTTGTTAATGTGAGTAAAAATATAACATCAACTATTGTGTCACAACAAGATCCCATTTCCTATCTCCCTAATTCAGGAAAGGTCTCGAATTCATTCTTTATAAGACCGGTTGATAAATCTGAACTGATTCAGACAATCAATAATATCAAAAGCAAATCTTCCTGTAGTACCGATGGACTATCCATAAAAATTTTCTCAAATCTCCCAGACAGTGTGTTGGGAGTCCTTATCTCTCTAATTAATGATTCTTTTGAGAAAGGTACATTTCCAGAGTGCCTAAAGACGGCCAACATTATTCCTCTTCATAAGGGTGGTGAAAAATCAAATGCCTGCAATTATAGACCTATTGCATTACTACCGGTACTCTCCAAAATTATTGAGAGACTCATAAAAGCCCGACTTATGTCCTTTCTCGTTGATAACAATATTTTATCACAAAATCAGTTCGGCTTTTTAAATAATAAATGTACCACAGATGCCATGTTTTCTGTACTACATGAGGTTTATCAAGCATTAAACAATAATCTGCACACTGCCACTGTTTTTTGTGATTATGCCAAAGCTTTTGATTGTGTGAATCACGACATTTTGATAAAAAAACTAGATTTCTACGGAATTCGAGGTATTTCTTCGAACTGGTTTCAATCTTATTTGGATAATAGGAAACAACTGGTTAGAGCAAATGATACAGACTCTAGTCTCAAAAATGTTGTATGTGGGGTACCACAAGGTTCAGTATTGGGTCCCCTACTTTTCCTTATCTTTATTAATGACATCACTAGCTTAAAAATTGATGGAAAAGTTTTTCTTTTTGCTGATGATACCAGTATCACTTGGAGCAACTCAAATATCGCAACTCTTCATGCTACTATAACTTCTGATCTACTTACAATAAAATCTTGGTCCGATTCAAATTTACTCTCTTTTAAGATAGATAAAATAGTAGCATTGTCCTATAAAGGAGCTCTTCAACCCTTACCTCTTCATAACAGCCAGATCAGTATCGTTGATTCTGTAAAGTTTCTTGGTATTTTTTTAGATAGCAATCTGAAATGGTCCCTTCATATTGATGTGTTAAGCAAGAAACTATCCTCAGCTTGCTTTGCAATAAGATCTGTTTCGAAGGAAATGAATTTAGCCTCTTCCAAAATAACATATTTTTCTTTGTTCGAGTCACATCTTCGATATGGTCTCCCTTTTTGGGGTTCTGGTACGGCTGCCCAAACTGATGTTATTTTTAAATTACAAAAAAGAGCAATAAGATATCTGTTTGGCCTCAGAAGAACAACACATTGCAGAAGCTACTTCAAAGATCACAGAATTCTAACACTACCTTCTTTATATATTTTAGAAACTGTTTGCTTAATTCGTAAACATCTACATGTTTTTCCAGCAAGACCTAGACATGACTATTCCACCAGAAATTCTACCTTTGACATCTATTTACCGATCCCGTCCAGTGAGTTAGTAAAGAAATCTATATTATATTCTGCAAAAAAACTTTACAACCATCTCCCTCTACAACTTAAATCTGCAACATCTCTCCCCAAGTTCCGTAAAATGACTAAAGCCTATTTATCTGAAAGACCATATTATTCAACAGCAGAGTTTTTTAACCAATAACTAAGAAAGTACAGTATTCTTATTTATAAGTATAATCTTAATCTATATTTGAGTGTCATATTCAGCAGCTTAACTTAACTTATTAAATTTCTTAACCCGCGAGTATTCGCGCGGTGAGATAGAATCTCAATTTTTATCCTTTTTCGCGATAACTTGATGAAAAATTTTGCAATTTTGAAAAAATTTCGTAAGTGCCTCGAGGAAGGGTGTAGTAATGCGTAGAAATTTTTTTTTCTTCTTCTTTTTGTGGAATTTATGGCTTTGGGGAGAGCCAATTAGCTTTAACCCGCGAGTAGTTGCGCCGTTAGATAGAATCTCACATTTCATCTTTTTTCGTAATACAGAAAAACCTGTCAGTAACGGCCACTAAAAATGAAAGAATTATTGGCCGATATAGAAAGGTGGCCGCTATTGCCAGTTTTTGTAGTCTACATATAATTGGTTTGGGAAATTTTTAAACTGGCCGTTAGAACAGGTGGCCGATGTTGGCAGGTGGCCGTTAACACATGTTTTACTGTACAGTAAAATTTGTCAGTAAAGGCCACTAAAAATGAAAGAGCTATTGGCCGATATAGAAAGGTGGACGGTATTGCCAGTTTTTGTAGTCAACATATGGTTGGTTTGGGAAATTTTTAAACTGGCCGTTAGGATAGGTGGCCGATGTTGGCAGGTGGCCGTTAGCAAGGTGTTTTTAATAAAATTGTTAGAAATATATATTTTCAATATAAAAAGTAGATAAAAATAGTACAAAATAAAAATTTGTTTTAAATTCGTATTTTGAGATAGAATCTCACACGCGACTATCGACGTTACAGAAGTGAGCGCGACTACTGCCGGGTTAAGGTAGAATATGCAATTTGCAAATTTTTTTTAAAATTTTGCAATAGATTGTTACTGTTTTTTTTGTTTCTCTTCATCATTTTTATTTATATAGACGATTTATATCATTTTAGTAAATTGTATTTGTTATTTGTTATTGTTCTTATTTATGATTCTTGTAAGCTTTGTCCATAAAATTGTTAAATTTTTCATGACAATAAAGCATATTTCTATTCTATTCTATTCTTTAAATAATGGAAAACAGGTTCTACGTACGCACTTCACCTTCTACATCGTAATTATTGTTCTAACGAACAGTTTCAAATTGTTCATATTTAAAATATCTTCTATCAAATATCTTAGACCAGTGGTCGGCAAACTTTTAAGCTAAAGAGCCAAATATGAACATTACAACAATTTAAAAAAAAATTGGGAGCCAAATCTGCTTGTTTAGCAAACTTTTATTGCACTAAAAAACTAAAGGGTCTAGTCGGTTATATATACAGGGTGAGGCAGATAAAGGGCCTATTAGAAATATCTCGAGAACTAAAGGTAAGAAAATCATGAAAATTGTTATAAAGGGGTTTTGAGGTGTGAACTATTTAATGAAAGTATTTTGGCCTCTTTGCTACTTCCGATAATACCGGAAGTTGGTTGTAACTTCGTTTTTTTAAATGGGACACCCTGTATATTTTTACATTTTTGGATTCTTCTCGATCTCTTCTTTCTTTAAATATAAGGTTTTGTAATATTATACAGGGTAGGTTAAAAAATAATTACGTTTTTTTATTAATTTCTTAGCAATATTCACACCCTGTAGGCTTGTAGTAGTTTGACATAATAAATTCTATTTATGTTCAAATGATTTTTAATATAGTCTTCTATTGTTAACAATTATTAGTATAGCTAAATTTTTCGTTTTAGTATACAGGGTTGGTCGAAACACGGAATGAGTATTTTCTGAGTTTTCTTAAATGGAACACCCTGTATTTTAGTATTGTAATGAATTGTTGTTTTATGGTACATTTTAATTACTCAGGCACTCCCTATACCTAACTGCTTTAATTTGTGAGTTATTGGTGATTCAAGCAAAACATTAATTGCAACACAAAATATGTGAAATTGTATTAGGTTGGCCGTGAAAATATTCAATCACAAATAATTTTTTGGAAATAAATTCATATTAATCTAGACTGATACTTAAAATTGCCAATAATGGTTGAACTGTCAAAATACCATCGAAGTTAAGATTGTTGGTGCGATTACCAATTAAGCACAAATTAAAGCAGTTAGGTATAGTGAATGCTTAAGAAATAAAAAAGTACCATGAAATATCATTTCATTACAATACTAAAATATAGGGTGTTCCATTTAAGAAAACTCAGAAAATACTCATTCCGAGTTTAGACCCACCCTGTATACTAAAATTAAAAATTTAGCTATACTAATAATTGCTAACAAAAGTGCACTATATTGAAAATCATTTGAATATAAATAGAGTTTATTGTGTCAAACTACTACAATCCTACAGGGTGTGAATATTGCTACGAAATTAATAAGAAAACGTAATTATCTTTTAACCTACCCTGTATAATGTTACAAAATATTATATTCTAAGAAAGAAGAAATCGAGGAGAATCCAAAAATGTCAAAGTATACAGGGTGTCCCATTTAAAAAAACGAACTTATAAGCAACTTCCGGTATAACCGGAAGTACCAAGTAGGTGAAAATAATTTCATTAAATAGATCAGTCTTCAAAACCCCATTATTCCAATTTTCATAATTCAGTTACCTTTAGTTCTCGAGATATTTCTAATAGGCCCTTTATCTCCCTCACCCTATATACAAGCTATACGCTCCCGAGGAAGCTGAAGCTGTTTTCACTTGAAGATCCTTTTTGTGGGGGATCATCCCATTCTGAGTTTGGTTTTACAGTTGCTGGTGTGACTTGGCTGTTTCCACTACCTTTCTCCATTCTTCTCTCTCTTTGATTTTCCTTTCTCTATTTCTAATTTCCATACTTCTTAAGTCTTCTTCCCCTTGTTGTCTCCATTTGAGGTTAGGCCTGCCTCTGGTTCTTGTTCCTGGTGTTATCCATTCGGTTATAACTCTTAACGGTGTGTTCTTCTCTCTTCTCATTATGTGTCCATACCATCTAATTATCTGTGCTTTTATAGCTCTAACGATGTTCTCTTGACCCATCCATTCTTGTATTTCGTGGTTCATCCATTGTCTTGCCTCCTCTTCGTTTCCCCTCTTTGGTCCCAGAATTTTTTTCATAATTTTTCTCTCAAAATTTTCAGCTGCTCTTCTTCTCTTGCTGTTGATGTGAATGTATCCAAAGCATATAGCACTACTTGCTTTTGTTTTGTAGATTTTCATTTTTGCATTTCGGCTTATCTTCTTATCTTTGAAATTTTTGTTATTTTTGTAGAATACTTTGTTTCCTGCTTGAATTCTTCTTTTCATATCTACACTTTCATTTCTTCTGTTGACTAATACTCCGAAATATTTGAACGTTTTAACCTCTTTGAAGCTGTGTGCGTCTATTTTCATTTCTGTTGGTTGTGTCTTCTTTTTCTTACTTATATTCATGTATTTTGTTTTATTTTCATTTATTTCCAGTCCTCTCAGTTTGGATTCGTTTTCTATTTCTTGGAAAGTTTTCTTTAATGCCCTTTTATCTGTTGCTACTATGGTTATATCATCCGCACATCCAATTATTTGTACTGCATTACTAGTCGGTTAATATATTGAAAAATGTTCCCAGCGATATTCAAAAATAAAAAAACATCGTAAAAACTTCTATTTTCTTTCGTTTTGCAAGGTTTTATTTCCAACACTGTAGTTTTTACAAAATTTTTGGCGCAAAATCCATTTTTTTAAATGTTTATATGTAGAACCGAAAAGTGAAAGAACAGCAAACGTGAGCTTTGGTAGATGATTATGTATAAGAATCAGGAATAGGAATACTATTCCAAGCGTTGAAAATGATAATGCCTTCCTTCTCCAGGTCATTCAAAGTAGACCACTTGAGTTGTTGTGAACATTTTTTTTCTTCTCCAATATTTCCAATTCAACACAAAGACGTTCAAATTAAGAGCGCCATATCTGCTTGTTCTTACATCCAGAAATTGTATTTCAAAGCTATTAATGCCAATTTCAAAAGGAGAAAATTTCAACTCGATTATCGTAGCTTCAAGAGGATTTTTGACAAATGCTAAAGTTTATAAGTTTGTTACAAACTAATTTTTCAGATTAAAATTTAGGTAATGTTTTTCCTTCCAAGTTTTTTTTTAATATAAATATTATTGCGCTTTTCGTAGATACTTGTGTCAAAGCCGCACTTAAGGAGCCAAAGAGCCACTGTTGTGCCACTGTCTTAGACTATATTAGAATCTATGGAAATCAATAAATTAAAAAATACAGATATAATTCTCAGTGATCAACTTGAGACAAACAGTTCCCCACTCCTCAACTTATTCAGTTAAAAATTATAAACTGCTTACACATAACACATAGTAAAATTAGTAAATCACTTCAGAAAGGCACTGTGCCGAAACAGCTGTAGTGACATTATCTTATAATAAATTTTGTAGAAGTACTGAAAACAAAAGTTTTACAGTGTTTTATTGTTAGGCAAATAATTTCTTAAATGAAAAATAAATTCTTCCTTCATACTTAAAACACAGAAGAAAGAGTTTTATGTGTACATTGCAAAGAGCTGGTCTCAATACCGGATTTCCTCAAAACATTTAACTGTTATATAAATTCTCAACAGGAATCGTTAAAGCGGTAAAACGAACATACCAACTGCAATTTCCTCGAGTTTCTCCAAAGCATCTGTTTTGAATGGATACTTAGAGGAGAGTAAGTGCAATGTGTGCAGTACTGTAAATTATTATTATTATTGGATATTAAGAATAAACTTTCCACTACTTGAAAATGGGATTTATGCTTTTAGATAAAAAAAATTAGTTAATAGTTTAAAGATAATATAACATGTATTCAGTCTCCAAGATTAAAAAAAGTTGATTTCCTTATTTTCTTAAAAGATCAAGGAAATGTTTACCAGTAAGCTTCTAACAATCATTAGTGCAGTCATTAAAGCATTTTAGCTCAGAAATTTTTTACTATGAACCGATTTACATAAAATTTTGGAATTAGGTTTATCCTACCCTTAACTTCAAAAGTGATATTGACACGAACTCCGTTTTCACCCCCTGGGGGTGGTTGCCACCCCTTTTCGGTGGTGGAAATTTTTGAGGTTATACTTCTTTACGATCGATGGTGAAATTTTATAATTCCCTGGCGCATGCGCAGACAGACAGTACGTAGTTCGTTGCTAATCTTTCAAATTATGTATGTATCAGCGCAAATAAGTTATTAAAAGAATATATTAGTGTTCTTAGTAAATGTATTATTTATTATAACTTTTGTTTCTTTGGATTTGCCTTCCTCGGGCGTAAGATAGTACAATATCTATTTTTTTACTTCACTTTGATCTATTTGTTACCGTGATGTGTAATTATCTCGGACACGTCAATAGCACGGGGCTTGATAGCTCCGAATAGCACGAGTTGGTATAGCATTGGACCAGAGATCGAGAGATCGCGGGTTCAAATCCCGGACGATTCATATTCATTTTTTTTATTTTTGGTATTTTTAAGTTTTGGTTAATTTTTGGTAATTATTGTTAATTTTTGGTATTTTAACTGTTAAGTATATTTATTTCGTTGAAATTATATAAGTAGAAGTATAACTTCTTAGCTCTGGGCTAGTGTACATCGACACTAGTTACTTGAAACAGGGTTAAAGATGTAATTGGCGCTGGAACTATCCGAAAGGATCTCCCCGGCAAAAATGCCATACGATATTATTATTATTATTAACTTCTTACGTGCGTACAAAGTACACACACATTCTTTTTTTTTTAATAACCTCAGATATCGATAGAAGACCTAATTTTAAGGAATAAAAGGTTGTATAAAGTTATTTCAAAAACCCAGTACTTTTTAAGTTATTAGCAATTGAAATCTCGGAATTTTCTCACAATTTTCAACAGTTTTTTGCAAATATCTCCAAAAATATGCGTTTTAACGATAATATTATAATTAAATGAATAAAATTGTAGCAGGTAAAAAAATAAACAAATTTTTTAAAGAGTGTTCTATGTGCAATATTAAGCGAGATATTGAAGATCAAAGCCGTTTTTTATTTTGTGTGAAATTTAATCGATAATTCAGAATGGCAAACCCGCTTGCAATATACAACCATACTGATTCTAACGTTTGAAACGGAGAATAGTTGGATTTTGCTTTTAGATGACTAATTCATTAAGTTGTTTGGTATTTTTCTGATAAGATTTGTATAAATAAAATACGTAAAATATCTACAAACATCTATAACTTCTTAAAATAATCACTATTTTCTTCGATGTGATTCAAATAATTAATACTCCAGGCTGTGGGTGAAAAAACGTGATATAATTCAGGAATTTTTGAAACCTATCAGGTGTTGTGAAGGACGATGCCAGGAATAACTTCTACTAAAATGTAACCAAAAATATTGTGCGCTTTTTTTTAATTGCGATTTTCATTTGTTAAATTTGCAATTTTTATTGATTTTTAATTTTGTAGCTTAGGATATTGATTTTAGAGAAAAACTTTTAAATAGAAAATTGTAGTAAATTAAAAAACCTACAATTTGAGGTATGGTAAGTTTAATTTCGTTAATTGGTTATTGCAAAACAGCCTGCGAAAAGTCCACAATGGCCGTTTTTTACAATTGCATTATTTATTGTATAAATAATTTATTTTTATTTTTTAAAGCTCTAAAATGAAGATCTTTCAATTCCAAACATAAAAAAAATTGTAAAGCCAGATTAACGAATTTGTTGCTTAGATATTATAAATTGTTTATCCCAAGAGGTAAAATGTCGAAGGCTATAACTTTTTGAAAAAAAATCGTAGAAAGTTGGTGAAACATCCAATCTCCTTCGAAAGAGTTATGTTTTCATATTCTGATGTAAATAAATGCGTAAAACATTTTTAAACCTCTAATTTTTGGATTTGAAAATAAGGGGGCAAATTTCGTTATAAACATTTAGAGCTGAAGCGGCCCTGTACATCCTATGAGTTTTTAACTTACATATTATTGTTGCTGAAGATGAAACGAAGGTTTATAAAAAAATAAAAAATTTCTACGACCTACTGAAGCCGAGATAATTTTTGGGTTTGCAAAGAAGGGGGCAAATTTCGTTATAAACATTTAGAGCTGAAGCAGCCCTGTATATCCTATGAGTTTCTAACATACAGATTATTGTTGCTAAAGACGAAACGAAGATTTATAAAAAAATTAAAATTTTCTACAACCAACTGAAGCCGAGATAATTGTTTTTTTTTTCTTAAATCATAGTGCCTTTATTTATAACAATTAAGAAATTATTTTAGAGTCATTGACTAAAGAAAGACTTATATTATCTTAAAATAAAAATTATTATAAAATATAATTATATTTAATTATTAAAAATTATTTTTTAAATCGGTGCTTTTGCAAGCGGCCGAATTTTGCAAATCGCCCGGCTCGTTCAAATCCGCGCGCTCGGAAAATTTTTACGTAACTTGTATTAAATGAGAAAACAATTTAATAATATTACCATTATAATATACAGTTTATTTACCACTGTATTTGTTTTTCTTTATAAACTTTTATATGTGAAATCCAAAAAGAATAGTCACTACAAGAAGAAAAAGTTTTATGTATATTATAGTAAGAAGTAACATTATTATTATTATATTTATATAACAATGAAAAAATTAAAAATATAGTTATATATTTCATATATATGTATCATTTTTGTAATATTATTTCTTTAGAAATGAAATTTCACAATATAAAAGTTTATCAAGAAAAACAAATACAGTGGTAAATAGATTGTATATTATAACGGTAATATTATTAAATTGTTTTCTGTCAAAATTTAATACAAGTTACGTGAAAATTTTCCGACCGCGCGGATTTGAAGCGAGCCGGGCGATTTGCAAAATTCGGCCGCTCGCAAAAGCACCGATTTTAAAAATAATTTTTAATAATTAAATGTAATTATATTTTATAATAATTTTTATTTTAAGATAATATAAGTCTTTCTTTAGTCAATGCCTGTAAAATAATTTCTTAATTGTTATAAATAAAGGCACTACGACTTAAGAAATAAAAACAATTATCTGGGCTTCAGTTGGTTGTAGAAAATTTTTATTTTTTTATAAATCTTCGTTTTGTCTTCAGCAACAATAATCTGTAAGTTAGAAACTTCTTTGATGCACAGGGCCGCTACAGCTCTAAATGTTTATAACGAAATTTGCCCCCTTATTTTGAAACCCAAAAATTAGAGGTTCAAAAATATTTTACGCATTTATTTACATCAGAATATGAAAATATAAATATTTTGAAGGAGATTGGATGTTTCACTAACTTTCTACGATTTTATTTTCAAAAAGTTATAGCCTTCGACATTTGACCTCTTGTGATAAACAATTTATAATATCTAAGCAACAAATTCGTTAAGCTGGCTTTACAATTTTTTTTATGTTGGGAATTAAAGGATCTTCATTTTAAAGCTTTAAAAAATAAAAAAAATTATTTGTACAATAAATAATGCAATTGTAAAAAACGACCATTTTGGACCTTTCGCAGGCTGTTTTGCAATAACCAATTAACGAAATTAAACTTACCATAGCTCAAATTGTAGGTTTTTTAATTTACTACAACTTTCTATTAAAAAGTTTTTCTCTAAAATCAATATCCTAAGCTACAAAATTAAAAATCAATAAAAATTGCAAATTTAACAAATGAAAATCGCAATTAAAAAAAAGCGCACAATATTTTTGGTTACATTTTAGTAGAAGTTATTCCTGGCTTCGTCCTTTACAACACCTGATAGGTTTCAAAAATTCCTGAATTATATCCTGAAATCGACCTATTTTTCACCCACAGCTTGGGGTATAAGTAGATGGTATTTCTTCTTTGTTTGTTATACATATAAAATAAAGTCTATTGTAGCGTAATATGTAGTTGCTTTGTAACCTAATAGCTTTATTATCAAAAGGCAATGGAAATTCAAAGCCCTCCTAACGATGCGTAGATCTTTAATAATATATAAATTTAATATATTAGCTATAACATTTTTTATAAGAGAATATTTCAGTGAATATACTTTTTACAAGTAATAAATTTTCTTTTAATCACATCAAAAGAACTGCCATAATATTTATTATTTATTAAAATACCATTAATACATTTATGCATAACAGCAGAAATGGTTTGTGTAAAGTTTAATTTATCGTAGGAATTATTAATTGTCCTTATATAAATAGGTAAATAATTTAGAAATTTAATTCAAAAAGGAACTCGAAAGGAATATTGTTTTTTTTTACAATTTACTTTCTCTCTTATCCTTAACCATTCTGTTTGTATGTTATGACTTATATCTGGGATCAAGATCACAAACAGGGATACTTCAGAAAGAGATAAAACGTAGATGTATGTCTTTATGGGACGATGACCAAAATATTCATATGCTTACTCATAAAATAGTTGACAGGTTCACGCAGACCAAGACATACTGTGACCTCCTTTTCGAGTAGTTACCA
The DNA here is from genome assembly GCF_917563875.1 of Diabrotica virgifera virgifera. Lineage (NCBI taxonomy): Eukaryota > Metazoa > Arthropoda > Insecta > Coleoptera > Chrysomelidae > Diabrotica > Diabrotica virgifera. The sequence goes on along the minus strand of NC_065449.1, from coordinate 62,191,210 downwards.
GCTTTCTTATAATATTTAAATCTAACCTTTGTTTGGTTCTGAAGCTTTTTAACAAGTACAAATTCAACTGAAGGCGAACTGATAAGTCCGAAAAGGTTATTATTTTTTTTTTGATGAATTTGATGGCCTTGGCTGAGCCAATTAGCCAGACATTTTATTTTAAAAACAAACAATTTTTTTTTCAATCAGAGGAATTTTTTCTGTATTTCTAACTCTAAATATATGTACATAACAAACTAACATACTAGTATCTAAAAAATACACTGTTTTGGATGTAAATATTTTTTTGTATATATTTTTTTTTTGTATATTCTTTTTTATTATATTTTTATTTTGTCTTTTTTTCTTTTTTTTTAATTGTTTTTTTTAATATGCTAAGACATAAACCCGATTCAACATCTCGGAGGTTTACATCTTCTTAGTTTTTTTCTTTGCTTTTTCTCTTTTTTTGTTTTTTTTTTCTCTTTTTTTGGTTTTTTTTTTCTCTTTTTTTCTTTTTTTGTGTTCTTTTTTTTTCAATTTCAATATACAATAATTACTTAAATCTACAGGGTTAAAAAAATAAAAACAAAACAAACATGTCTTTTTTTTGTGAATTTGATGGCCTTAGCCACGCCAATTAGCCAGACATTTTGTTATATTAAAAACAAACAAATTTGTTTTTTCAATCACAGGAATTTTTTCTGTATTTCTAACTCTAAATACATAACAAACTAACATATTACAATTATTATCTAAATAATACACTGTTTTGGTTGTTAATATTTTTTTTATTTATTAGTAGACGACACCAAAAAGAAAATTGGCAAAGGTATTATCGAAACACAATAACTGGTAGTAATTACAAAGAAATGCAGCCTGAAATTCCCATTAAAAGATGGTTTCATTCTGTATCAAATCGCTATTTCATAAGAGTTATAAATAGATCGAGATGTAATCATGCTCTTACCCCCCTTCATTTGTAGAGTTTGGGTCTCACAGAGTCACCTAACTGTGAGTGTGGAAAAGAAGGTGATCTACTTGAATGTTCACATCAATCAGTAAATATAAACAAATATTATGATAATCTTAATATATTAAAAATTCCACTTCCCGTCTACTTGAACAATTTGATATTTTCTGAAGATATTAATACATTAAAAACAATTTACGCACATATCAAAAACTGTAAATATAGATTGTAGCAATAAAATTTACCCTGTATTTAAGAAATTTTGTTAAAACAAAGCAGACATGTTTATTAAAACAATTTGTTGTTTTTTTAAACCCTGTAGATTTAAGTAATTATTGTATATTATAATTGAAAAAAGAATAGAAAAAGAAAAAAAAAAAGAAAAAAAAAAGAAGATGTAAACCTCCTAGATGTTGAATCGGGTTTATGTTTTAGCGTAGTAAAAAAAACAATTAATAAAAAATAGTAAAAAAATAATAAAAAAAATAATAAAAAAATTAATAAAAAAAACAAATTAGAGATATAAAAAAATACAAAAAAAAAATTTACAAAAAAACATGTTTGTTTTGTTTCAACAAACATGCCTGCTTTGTTTTAACAAAATTACTTAAATACAGGGTTAATTATATTGCTACAATTTATATTTACGGTTTTTATTATGTTCGTAAATTGTTTTTAATGTATTAATATCTTCAGAAAAAATCACCGTCTACCGTCAGGTAGACGGGAAGTGAAATTTTTAAAATATTATTAAGATTATTATAAAATTTGTTTATATTTACTGATTGATGGAAACATTCGAGGAGAATATGTAGTAGATTACCTTCTTCTCCACACTCACAGTTAGGTGACTCTGTGAGACCCAAACTGATCATATGAAGAGGAGTAAGAGCGTGATTGCATCTCAATCTATTTATAACTCTTATGAAATGGCGATTTGATACAGAATGAAACCATCTTTTTATGGGAAGTTCAGGCTGCATTTGTTTGTAATTACGTCCAGTTCTCGTGTTTCGATAATACGTTTGTCAGTTTTCTTTTTGATGTCGTTTACTAATAATATCAATATCCGAAATGGGTAATAAGTTCAAGGGAGGTTCTTCGCCTATTTCTAGGGCAGATTTGGGTAGCTTGTCTACTATTTCGTTGCCCCTAATGCCCACGTGTCCCTTTATCCATGATATAATGATGTTTTTTCCTAAAATTGCAATTTTATTGTAAAGGGTCATAATTTCCAGTTCTATATGATTTAGTTGTTGGGACTTAAGTACGTAAGTCAGTCTGTCAACGACACTCTTACTGTCTGTAAATATTATGCAGCTATAGGGTTCGTTACTGTACAGAGTGAGTCTCTAATTTGGAATAAATTCAATATCTCAAATACTGATTGTTTTTTTGAAAAATGCTCAGACCCGTCGATTAGTATTTCAAATTGTCATTTTTGACATATAATAGTAATGTATACAGAGTGTCCCAATTTAGAGATATGACGTCATCGTTGATTTTCTTAAATAGCAACACTGTCATTTTGATAGCTATTTTTATAGGGTGTATGGTGTATAAAGTTATACATAACTGCAAAATATAAAATTTTTATTCGCTACCATTTAGAGGTCACCGTGTCATTTTCAATTCTGATGGACAAACTCAACGGTTTCTTATGGATTTTGGGCTGCTGATTACGAATTTCGAGGGGGGATTTCGATCGGAGTGGTCAAAAAATTGTTATAAACAATTCAATTGTTTATAAATTGTTTATAAGGCTCTGGCTCATAAACTAAAAGAGATAAAAAAAAATGTTTCAAATAAAATTTATTCCCTAATAAAAAACGAGGAAACAACCGTTTACTAAACTTAAATCCGACAATTAGAACTCAAGATATTGTAAAATTAGTGCACAATGCAAATTGTAAATTGCAAAATAAGTATTTTTCGAAGCTTTACCGATCATAACTCGGCTTCTACGCACGCAAATGAGCCTTATAAGGTGTTCTTTTAAAGCTTAATTAAGAGGCTTTCAAACAAAGTTTGTTAAATTATTTGATCTTCATTTTTTTTTAAGGTATACCCGTTTGAAATTATAATTTTCTTTAAAAAATTGTTCATTAATTTGTTTATAAAGGTTTAAAGCATACTTGAGCTATAAACATTTATACTTTAATAAACAATAATGATAAAACAACTCAAAAGGAACAATTTGAGCTTACGAAAATGTTCGTAAGTTTATCTTTGGCTAAGATGTCGATATTTTAATGGCGCGCTATGAGGCGCAAGATTGGCTCACAGTCAAGTACGTATGTATTCTTCGACGCTCTATCGATCGTAACTCGGCTTCTACGCATGAAAATGAGCCAATATGTAATATCCACATAAAAATGGATCGAGTTCTTTTGCAGCATCGTCATTGCATATAAAATGAGCATTTATGATGTGGCGGCATACACACAATTGACGGGACTTGATGATGCTGCAAAAGAAGTAGATCCACTTTCTATGGATATCATATAGATAATTAGACTCTGAAGCCTAAAAAAGTTTTAGTTTTACTGCCTATAAGAACAGACTTGTACCTTGTACCACCATGTAACTGTTAAAATTTCGCTAAGAACTTATGCAGATGTAAAAAAGCTGATATTCCCTGTATATCTCTATGCAGATTTGCAGATGCATGAAAAAAATATTTGTAAAAACAGTATTAATAAATAATATCAACTTACTTTTTAGTTATACTTCTGAAATATTAATTTTTAATGTTTTTTTCTCATTTAGTGCAAAAAATAGAAGACAATGTAAATAGAATTAAAGGTGATACGGGGTACAGTATGATGATATAATTATAAGAATTATATGATAAAATTTTATTAGGATCTTCAAAAATGAAAAATAAATATAACGTATGTATACATAGAAACTATAATTTGCATCGAGAAGTTAGCGCGTGAACCTTTACGCGGTGAGCCGATCTTGCGCCTCATAGCGCGCGCCATTAAAATATCGACATCTTGGCCAAAAATAAACTAATGAACATTTTCGTAACCTCAAATTGTTCCTTTTGAGTTTTTCTATCATTATTATTCATTAAAGTATAAATGTTTATACATCGTTTATCGTAAAGTATAAATGTTTATTTTATCCATGGTTTTAATCAATATAATTCTCACCATTACTTTGTGTTGTATTTGCAACCTTTTGTAAATCAACAAATAATTCCACCATATTAAGAATGTCAACAAAAGCCGGGCCTGCATGCAACCTTTTTCTCAGTGCAACTAAAATTTTATTGATACACGCCAGAAATGTGTGAGACTTTTCTCAGTGTACTCGTGTGTGCTCTTGCCAACTCGATACTAAAATTAAGTACATGCTAACAACAAAAGAATCGCCGTCCGTGTCGGTTCTTGTGGGAGATATGTATTCTTTGCTCCAGTAGTAGGTAGAATAATAGGTATATTTTGGGTGCTTTCAATGTGGGTACTTTCCATTCGCCGTTGTTTCCTTATTATTTATATTTCGAGATTTCTATGTCGCATTATTTGCATCAATTTTATCATACTATAACTCAATATGGGTAATGAAACCAAATATCTTCGTTCTGCATCGACAATAGTTTTATTTGTTCTTTGAAGTTGCTTACTTAATGTATTTAGTTTTTCAAAGATTTCGACTAAATAACTCACAAATGCTCTGCCATCGATTGTAGATGACAACATGATGATGTACTTAACAGATACTTCATGTTAACTTAATAGCTAACTTAATAGCTGTTATCTTAATAGCTATTTTGATAGGGTGTGTAAAGTTATACATAACTGCAAAAATTTCAAATTTTTATTCCCTACCATTTAAAACATAATCAAAAATAACCAAGTTATGAAAAACAAGTAATAATAATAATTGAATTTAATTATTTCAATTAAGCAAATGCTTACAATGTTGCCCTCAATTATTGTCAAATGTGCAATATTAGTCAATGGGCAACATTATGAGCATTTGCTTAATGGACATAATTAAATTCAATTATTATTTGATTACTTGTTTTTAATAACTTTGTTATTTTTTATTATCTTGTAAATGGTAGGGAGTAAAAATTTGAAATTTTGCAGTTATGTATAATTTTACACACCCTATCAAAATAGCTACCAAAATGACAGTCTTGATATTTAAGAAAATCGACGATGACGTCATATCTCTAAATTGGGATACCCTGTAAACATTATTATTGTATGTAAAAAATAACAATTTGCAATACTAATTGACGGGTCTGAGCGTTTTTCAAAAAAAAAACAATTAGTATTTGAATTATTGAATTTATTTCAAATTACATATATAAATTTATTTTTTATTATCTTGTAAATGGTAATGAATAAAAATTTGAAATTTTGCAGTTATGTATAACTTTACACACCCTCTCAAAATAGCTATCAAAATGACAGTGTTGTCATTTAATAAAATCAACGATGACGTCATATCTCTAAATTGGGACACCCTGTATACATTATTATTATTGTATGTCAAAAAGGACAATTTGAAATACTAATCGACTGGTTTGAGCATTTTTTTAAAAAACAATCAGTACTTGAGATATTGAATTTATTCCAAATTACAGACTCACTCTGTATATTTGTCTTAAAGCAAAAAGTACCGATGATTCACATGGCAATTTGAATAATTTTTTAAATCCACATTGAATATTTATTATTGCACATCCTACTTTGTTTTGTAGGTACTTTGGATCTATTTTGTACCGAAAAGGTTCATTCTGAACATTTATGTAATCCATTTTGATTTTTAAATTTTAAGTTTTAATTAAAACATACCAATTACAGCATGAGGTTTTTATTTCTATGTTAAAGTTTTTTATCTCAAAAATTCTCAACTAAGATCCTGGGTTCAGTTACCGAAAAATTGTGTTAATTGAAGTTTTATAAAAACAATATTTTGGGAGGGTTTACAATCAGACTGAATGGACGTCCTTACAGAAGTCTAATAAATTTTTATTATTTATTTGAACCTATACGGACTATCAGTAGATAAAACAGCAATTGTATCGAGCTCTCTGTTTTTGTCTTATCATTCCAAAACATTTATCTCCTTATCGATTTTACGTCTAAATTTCAACCACAAGTCGGGAATAATCCTGCAAAGTAACGTATACGTGAGAAGTAAGACAAATGAATCATTGATCTCGTAGGCCCTTCTAATGCGATAACGTGAAATATGTCTCAAAATTTTTTTCTGTAAATCCCTTAGTGGATTTAATAAAAGTGACGAATTAGTGTATTTTGTGACTATTTTATAGAAGTCGGGTCAAAAAATAAACTTAGTATGTAACTGTTGTTAATTTTAAATGTTTTTTTGTTTTAGAATATATTTAGGTATTGTTGTAATATCACCAAAACTGCACTAAATTTCTTTACAAATAACACATCTGAATCACTAATTATTTTTCTTGTTCTTCTTCTGGTGACACTATAACCCGGATTGGGTCTTGGCTGACTGCACAACTCGCTTTCTTCTCGAACGGTCGTCCATGATAGTTGGGTCAGTGGGTAGCCCCATTATTCTTAAATCTGACCATATAAATATTGTCTCCATCGCATTCGTGGGCATCCTAAGGGCCTTCTTCTTGTGGGGGGTTCCTTCCAGATTAACTTGGCAAGTTGGTTATTAGGAAGTCTATGGACATAGCCGGACATAAGGACATCTTAGACGTTGGGATTTAATTTCTTGGACTACGTCGTTCGTCTTATTGGGACCGTGCAAGTTCGGAAGAGCGACACCTGGTTTCATAGCTCAGTAACATTTTTAGCACTTTTAATTATATTGGCCAATTTTATTAGTCCTGGTTGCTGGTTAATTGTCAAGGCCATAGTCTAAAAAAAGAATAAGAAGAAAAAGTAAGAATAAGGTTATGTTATCAGAAATCAAGATGGCGGGCGATGAAGACGCACGTTCAGTTGATGGAGATAATTTTTCAATTTATTACAAATGTTGCATAAAGAAAGAGTGCAAAATAGTAATGTGCAAATTGTGTTACAATGTGTTCCACCCAAGCTGCGCAAAAAGAGGTGGTTTAGAAGTTTGTGAGAAAAACCTGACAAAATGCTGTGAAAAAACTGAACAGAACCTTAATGAAGTAGAAGCATCAGAAGACGACCAAAATCTAATAAAAGTAGAAAATAAGTTGCTAAAACGACTGATTACTGAGATGGAAGATAAAAATGGTATTCTAAAAGAAAATAATAGATTATTGTTGCAAAGAATCAACTTTTTAGAAAAAACTGTATCAGAAAAAACCACTGATCAAAAAACTGTAAACAGTAATTATCAACAAAGTGAGAAAAAAAGTGAAAGTGAACCAACAACAAGTGAATCCACTTTGATGTCAACACAGAACATGCTGCCTACACAAACAGTAGATAAAACATACAGTCAGATGGTAGCAAGCAGTAGATCATTTGCACCAAAACAGTTGACAGCTGCCAACGTCAACAACAAATCTAATAAAAATAAACCAAAAGAAGGAAAAAAGTTTAATTTGGAGAATAATGGAGTAAATGAGGAAGCGCAAAATGAAAATGAGTCAGTGAAAACAGTGGATTTGTAGAAATGGTAAACAGATGAAGGGAAAAATGGAAAACAAAAAGAAATATTGGTACTGCAGAGATAAGTCTAGATGAAAATAACAGAGGTTTCCTGGGAGAACAGAGTAAGGTATGGTTATACTTGTACAGAATTAGAAGAACTTCCACAGAAGATGATATTTATAAATTCCTAAAGGAGAAACGGGGTATGGAAGAAACTATCATCACAGTAAAAGAATTGCCTAGCCAGGAACATATGTTAAAGCGTTTCATAGTATCTGCTCCTTTTAACCACAAGGACAAGATGTATCAACCTGACTTCTGGCCAGCTGGTGTAAGGGTAAAAATATTTCACATGAACAGGTATAAAGATTTATTTGACAATAGAGGTGGAAATTTTTAAAAGTAAAAGCAAGCGAGTGTGATGAGGTCATAAAACCAAATGCTCTAGATGACCTTCCATTTAAAAAAAGATGCTGCATCCAAGTGTCAAGAGCCTGATTGTGGTGCAAAACACAAGAATAAACTAAGGCTATTTTACATAAATATACATTCAATGAGGAATAAAACAAATGAATTTGAAATGTTCCTAGCTGACAAAAATTGTGATATTGTTTGTGTAACAGAGCATTGGCATACAAATGTAGAGATTGAAGCCTTACATATAACCGACTATAGATTGGCTGCAGCTATATGCCGAGACAGCATAGGGGGAGGTTCAGCTATTTTTCTTAAATCCATGTACGATTTTAAATTAATAAATGAAGTAAATGCCATGACTGTTGTAAAATTCGTGGAAATATGTTGTATTTTTTTAAAAACATCTAAATTATATGTAATTTCAGTTTACAGTAAACCATCTGCTTCTTTGGATATTTTTCTGGAAATAATGGAGCAAGCATTGACTATAGTTCATGGTAAAGGTAATCTATTAGTTGTGGGGGACTTCAATGTGAATTTTCTGTCTGCGACTCGAGAATGTGTTGAAGTATGTAGCTTGTTTTCCTCTATTGGACTATCCCAGTTGGTCTTTGAACCTACAAGGGGGAATAATTGTCTGGACAATATATTTCTGAGTTTGGATCATCATGACTATAATCTGGAGGTTGTTGAGACTGCACTCTCTGATCATTGTGGCAAGCTTCTTGATTTCCTTGTGCCTACTAGTGGTAATGATCCAGCACTTGTTAGATCTGTTTTTAGATCAATTACACAAAAGGGTAAATGTTCTTTTTTCTCATATGTTGAAGGTTTAAAATGGGAGTTTCTAAAAGATTCTGACTTGCCTGCTGAAGCTAAATTCTTTGCATTTCATAATGAATGAAGTTAGGCTTTCTTACACTCTTTTCCTGAAAAATCCTATAAAAAACGTAGAGATCAAAATCGACTACTAAACTGGTTCAACGATGATTTGAATTCCATGAGGGAAACCCTGCACTTACTAAAGGAGCAGTATGATGAGTTTCCTACATTGGCTCAGAAAACTCTATTAGCAAATCACAAAAAAGATTATAAATTAGCAATAAAATCTGCTAAACAAAGGGCCAATGATAACCTTATTTCAACTGCATCCAATCCAGTTAAGTGTATGTGGGATATCATCAATGAACACAGAAACAAGTCTAAAAGTAAGTTAGAAAAAAAAATTACACCTAATGAATTGAATGACTTCTTCACTAATGTCGCCTGTAACTTGCAAACCCAGATTCAACCCTCCTTTTTCAATGCCTTGGATTTTAATGTCACCATGTTTGGGGAAGAATTTTTCTTCCAAGATGTTACTCTCGTTGAAACCAGAGACATTTTAACAAATATGGTGAACAAGAAAAGTAGAGACTACTTTGGATTCTCGGTTAACATAATAAAAGGAGTGAAACATCTCATTGCTGGTCCATTAACAACACTTATAAATCACTGCTTTAAGGAAAGCATCTTTCCTGATCTGCTCAAAAAAGCAGTGGTGATACCGATCTATAAGAAGGGTAACAATGATGACCCATCCAATTATAGGCCAATATCACTTCTTCCTATAATATCAAAGGTATTTGAGAAATGTATGGCAGCAATGATTATTAAGTACTTTGAATCCAAAAATTTGTTCACAAATAGTCAGTTTGGTTTTAGGAGGGGTCTAAATACGACAAAAGCCATCATGGACTTAGTGATGAAGATTCAAGAGGCATTTGAGCAGAGCTGCTATCTGTCGGCTACATTTTGTGACCTGAGCAAAGCTTTTGATTGTGTTTCACATGAACTGCTTCTCAGGAAATTGGAGAGATATGGGTTTGGAGATAGTAGCATTGCAATGATCTTCAGCTATCTCTCCGATAGAAAGCAGAGTGTGCAGGTGGGTAGAGTGAGGTCGGCAGAGAGAGCTATAAATATTGGATTACCTCAAGGCTCAATATTGGGACCACTTTTGTTTCTAATTTATATTAATGATCTTCCACAGATAGACCTTACCAGTTCATTTACTCTTTTTGCTGATGATACTACTATTAACTGCAAAGATTGGGATTGTAAGGCAGCAATAGAGGCATCAAAGCAAGCACAAGATAAGGCAGAACAATGGTTTGCAGCAAATATGTTGCTTCTAAACATCAATAAAACCCAGTCTTTGATTTTTTCAACAAGACATCTTCCATCCGGAGATGCAGGCAAACAAATAAAATTTTTGGGAGTTTACTTGGATGCAGGACTATGTTGGAAGGCTCATACACGGTCCCTTGTTGCTAAGTTAGGAACTACAACTTTTCTGATTAGAAGACTTTCTGAGTGGGTATCTCGGTTCACTTTACAACAGGCCTATTTTGCACTGTGTCATTCACACATCAGCTATGCACTTTTAGCATGGGGTCACAGTGCTGGAGCCAAAGATGTCTTTCGTATTCAGAGAAGAATAGTAAGGATAATTGCTGGCCTGTCCTATCAGAAAGAATGTCGGCAAGCATTTGTTGCACTGCACATACTAACTCTGCCTTCGCTATTTATTCTGGAGAGTCTTGTTCATGTGAAACAAAATATAGATTGTCATCAAAGACATGAGGATGTACACCAATATGAAACCAGAAATAAGCATGCCTTAATACTGCCCTACACCAGGCTCCAAAGAAGTAGAGACGGACCAAACTCATATGGTTTAACATTCTACAACAAGTTGCCTACTGAAATTACTGAATTGCCAACTTTACCATTTAGAAAACAACTAAAGAATTTTCTCATAAGCCAAGCATTTTACAGCAGTGATGAATTTTTAAATTTTAACTTTAATGTTTGGAACTGGGTTGTGAATTGTTGAATTGTACTTTGTTTATTCTTAGGAACCCGGAAACTGTTTGTCTTAATTGATGTATGTATTATTTCATATTATGCCTTGTGTTTTTATACTTGTATTTTATATCTTGTGTTTCTATATTTGTATTTTATATCTGTGAACCAAAGTTGTATACTATTTTTCGACGTATGTAAGTACTTTTGTATATTGACATGAATAAATTACTTGACTGGACTTATTAAAAGGTAAACAATTACTGTATGTAGTAAATAAAATTAATTATTAAAACGCAGTATTAAGTACAAGTAAAATACCTAAAATTAATTAAATTCACTTTAATAATTGCATATTATATCAATATTGTGGAGCAATATTAATGCCCGATTTCATAACGACAGTTCAATTGACAATATGAATTATTTAATCATCATCATTCTCTTTGCCTTATCCCTATGCGGGGTCGGCTTCCCTAATTGCATTTCTCCACACAATTCCATCTTGGGCCATATCAATGTTAATCCCCTTTACCAACATGTCCTGCCTTATCGTCTCCCCCCAGGTCTTCTTTGGTCTTCTTCTCCTACTCCTTCCAGGAATCTGCACTTCAGCTATTCTTTGTATTGGGTAGTTAACGTCTCGACGTTGAACATGACCAAACCATCTTAACCTATGCTCTCTCATTTTGGCATCAATTGGTGCCACACCTAGACCTCCCCTAATATACTCATTTCTATGAATTATTTAAATATGAATTATTTAAGTTTAAGAATTTATAAAATTCATATGAATTATTTAAGTAATATGCTAAAAAAATAAAATTTCTCCGCTATTCGCGCACGATCGTTTCTCGTATCCCCTCCAAGTACTTGCACATAGCGAATACATCTGTTTGGTCTCAGCATTTATTCTCATTCGATATTGGTTGCTATTAAGGTCGTTGCTCCAAAGATTCTTCTGAGGATTTTTCTCTCAAAACGTTTAAGTTTTCTTTCAATTGCGTTTTATATATTCTGATCGCACATGTAGGTAATGTCATTATATTTGAAATATTGTAGCAAACAGTTATTTATTTTATCTACTCTATCTCATATTATGCATAAGTTTTTAGTTTGTGAAAACTATCACTATAGATAGCAGTGCGTGAAGGATTTAAAGTGTGCGTGAAGTAACAATGTATTTCAAATGGGATTTACTTTTTTGCACTGTTTTTGACACACTTTTATATAATCAAATATCCTTAACTTTCGCGTTGTCATGGTGATGACATGTGAGCAATAAATTACAACAGAAGTTTTGACAGTTTTGTGGTTGAAAAAAAGTTAGAATTTTTAAATGTCTAAGTTCTAAGAATTTTAGAATAGAAATGAATTCCAGTGACGAAGAGTTACAGTTTTTTATTTGTTTATCGTAGATAAACTATTGTATGAAACTGTGCGTGAAGTTCTTTTTGGGAACTTAACGCGATGTATAGTACCCGCTCCGCTGTCGCTCGTGCTCTAAACATCGCGTGCGTTCGCAAAAAGCATACTTTACGAACTGTTTCATAAGTAACTAATTTATCGTGGCTGAATGGATCAAGCAATCCAAAGCCAATAAGGGAAAAATATATATATTCTGATCTTTGATGCTCGTGTTAAGCTCTTAGATTTAATAGTATTATGAAGGCTGTATATACATCTGTTTACTGCCTGAATTCTCTCTGTAATCCTTCCATGATATCCTTATCTGCAGTGATTGTCACTCCGAGACCTTAAAAACTCTCCACTGTGTCAAAGTTATATGGGTCTATCTTAACATATTACCGTATTCTGTCTCGTCCATTTTATCTGTTGATGTACATGATAAAGTATTGATGCACATCATGCACAAAAAACTAATTGGTACTTAATCAATTGAATTTACTTATTTTTAAGGTTCTGAAATTGTTTTCTTGTGGCATGTTTAATTTAGTATTATGTTTATATGGGATTGAGCCAGAATCGTTGGTGTAATGAAAATTACCTTTCTTAATTAACCTTCCGATGACCAAACTTTTTTTGTTACACAGATGACCAACGGGGGTCAAAATTGACCCCAGTTGAAAATGACAATTGACAAAAAATTAAGTTGTTTTAAGAAATAAAATAATGTATTCATAATTTTAATGTTACTATTGTATCACTAAATGATAAATCAACATTAGTAAAACATATTTTTAATTACAACTGAACAAAAACAGGAATCATCGTTCTGAACTTAGAAATAAAGAAATTTTAAAATATACTAATTTACGTCGCCACAGGTTTAACAATAATTCTTATATAATACAGTTCCACATAATAGACGTTTACTTAATATAAAATTGGAACATGGAATGCCAAGGTAGTTCGTCTTTGACCCTAAATTCAGAAAAAAATTATTTTTTCTTCAAACGTCAAATAATGATGACATTACTTATCTAACTTGATCCTGTCAAAGTTTGATGTCTCCGCCGGCAGCAGTTTTTTTCCCATTTCTTTACGGCGGAGGGAAAAATGTTGTCATGGCAACAATATGAAACATGTCACAAAGCAACAATACAAATGTCATTAACAACAATTAAACATCATTTTTATTTATAGTAATATTAAAAGTACAATTAGTTAATGAGGCATTTTCAAAATTGAAACCGTGCAAAAAGGTTCCCGACTCTTGATACGCATTGGTAATTGTTGATGATACTGATGGTCGAGCACAACTTTCAGCAATCATTCCCGATGTTGGCGAATCATGAGGGTTTAAAATTTTTTGAGCATTATCGTTCTTATTTCTTATTGAATCCTCTATATATCCTTCGGCAACCGTGCTTGATTTCCAGCCCCCATGTCGTTTGAGGCATTCTAGATTTCCGCCTCCATCAATTAAAAGTGTTGCTGAAGTTCGTCGTAAAGAGTGACCCGTGTACTATTTATGGTTGAAAATTGCTACGTTTGCAGAAAAAATAGTATACTTTATTCGGCAAAGAAACGACTTTTCTTGACTTGCCCTCTATTACGCGCCTCACTTCGTTCGGCGCGTAATATCGGGCGCGTCAAGAAAAGTCATGCTTCTCCGCCTCATAAAGTAATATGCTATTTCGTAAAATATAGGTATTTCTTTTATTGCAAAATATGAGGTTATCTAGAATGACATTAAAGTCAAATAAAAAAATAATGAGTTTTAAATTGAAAATATTTCTGAATTTATTAAATAAAACATGCATTGGGGTCAAATTTTACCCTCCTTGGGACCTTGGTCATCCGAAGGTTAACTATTGTTTGACGTTTTGGTTTCAACTTCGGAAATCGTCCTTGTAGATTTAATAGTATGATGGAGACTATACACATCTATTTGCTGCATGAATTTTCCCTTTAATCTCTTCCGTGATATCGTTATCTGCAGTGATTGTTACACTGAGATATTTAAAACTCTCCACTCTTTCAAAGTTATATGGGTTTATCGTAACATTTGGCCCTTTTCTATCTCGTCCATTTTGTCTGTTGATGCACATTACAAAGTGTTAATGCATTTGATGCACAACTAATAATTACTTATATACAGTGATGAGCATGCTAATAACCGGCAAAATAGCGTAAAAGATGGAAAACAAAATACATTGCGAAACAAAAAGAGATGAAACTAGTGGAGATAGAAATAATCGTTATAAACGTATAAATTAACATTATATTACATAGTTTCCCACCTTTAGACGTATCAAAGGAGTATGACAACTGTCACTGTGGCAGTAGAATTATATAAAATACTCCTGTCAAAGACGTCTAAAGATGGGAAACTGTGTAATGTAATGCTAATTTTGACGTTTATAACGATCATTTCCACCTCCACTAGTTTGCCCGTACCATATCAGTGCTCTACTTTTAGTCCATTAAAATGTTACATTTTTTAGCCCGTACCTTGCATTTCTTAGAGGAGTAAATTTTATTTCTTTAAAATATAGGGGGATCAGTAGAAGGTTAAGTTCAAGTTTTTGGGGTCGCTATCCTTGTCCCCCGGTCGCCATCCTTGTCCCCCGGCTGCCATCTTGAAAAAGGGGTGCGAAAGGGTTTCGCGCTATATCTCGTAAACTACCAACCCAACGGTAAATCTAATTAAACGTAAAATGCAAATAGCAAATTAAATTTTCCACAATTTTGTCTCTATTACTTTTTATTGTCAAGTGACCAACAAAAAAGATATAACCAAAAATATGTAATTTTTTTTTAACAAGTTTTCTTTTGGATGTTATAACTTTTTTCAGTTCATTTTAAAATAAAATAACATTTTAGCAATTTTGTAGAGGGTTTTTCAGCGAACAAGTTCTACTATTCTTCTTCTTCTTAGCCTTCTATCGTCCACGTTTGGACATAGGCCTCTCCCAACTCCTTCCATCGGTCTCTATCCTGAGCAACATATTTCCAATTCGTTCCGGCTACTCTTTTAATATCATCAACCCATCTCATCTGTGGTCTTCCTCTCGGTCGTTTACTTTGGTAAGGTCTCCAATGTTGTATCGTTGCATTCTACTATAAAGTTCTACATTCAGTTGCATCTACATTCAGTTCTACTATAAAGTTGTGTAATTCTATTGATTTATATAGGTTTTACAGCGCTCCAAACTTGACCAGATTCTCGAATGCTCATAGGGATACAATAAAAACAAAAGTTAGGCTTACCTTTCTATCTGTATTATATTTTTTATTCATACAATTTATTATGATTTTAACATTCCTATGCTATTATTAATCTGTTTTTGACCTTTCTTCCCACTATAAAACTTATAACTCTAAGCATATATAGAAAAGGCCCAAGAAGTTGTTTGAGGACAAATTCGCCGCTTCAGAAGAAGAATGACGCAACCGCAAAATGCAAAATTCTTAAGCAGAGCAAAAAAACGATTTTTGATATCAAAATCATAAAGTATGATAAAATTAGCCATTCACCACACCGTGGTCAGGATCTCGAGATATAAGCGTTTTTTGTGGTGTGCCGCTTGTATATGAAGTAACATAACTTTTTTCCTATTACATATTTTGACTTAAAATTTTCCAAAAAACTTTTTCATGAACTATATTTTATTGTTGTGTTGGTTAAAATTATAAATTAAAAAGTTTGTCACTTAACTTTTTTAAGAAAACATAAAACTAACGAAATATAATGACAAAATGTTAATAAATTAACAACTCCTTTTTTGATGTGTTTAAACATTTTGGATAAATTTCATTGTTATCTACGTACTTCAAAGATGACACAGTAAAATTTTTAAAAGGAAATATTTACAGCGACCAAAGATACAGCGAGGTAAATTTGAAAAATCATCAAAATTTATTTTTGGCATTTTTGTATAAAATTTATTTTTTTAACGTGTTCCACCAACTCTAGATAAAAATAAACTTCATATTCGGATTCAGCGACTTCTAAAACATAAAAATAGACGAAAATTGATCATTCACCTTAAATTTGATTTTCGTGGTTGGCATAACGGTTAATGCCGCTCGTCTAATATATAGATAGAAAAGCATTATTTTTCTACGAGAATTCGAGAATCTGGTCAAGTTTGGAGCGCTGTAAAACCTAGATAATAAATAAAATGAAACAACTTTATAGTGAAAATTGTTTATTGAAAAATCATCTACAAAATCGCTTTGATGTTATTTTATTTAGAAATGAACGTAAAAAAAGTTATAACCTCCAAAAGGAAATTTCTTACAAAATTTTATCTTATTTTTGTTTATAACTTTTTTGATGGTCACTTTACGATAAAAAGTAATAGATATAAAATTGTATAAAATTTAATTTTCTTCATTTTACGTGAAATTAAATTTTCTGTAGGGTAGCTAGTTTACGAGATACAGCGCGAAAGCCCTTTGCACCTCTTTTTCCAAGATGGCGGCCGGGGGACCAGGGTCTCAACCCCAAAAACTTGAACTTAAGCTTATACTGAACCCCCCTATACATTAAAAAAATAAAATTGACTCCTCTAAGGAATGCACACTAAATGTAACATTTCAATGGACTATTTTACTCACAACTTTTTTGTAATTGAGCGTTCTACTTCTATTCCGTTTCATATTTCTTCTGTTCTTATTCTATCCTACCTGGTGATTTTTAGACATCTCATAAACTCCAATTCAACTGTTCGTATTTTATTTCGTATTATTGTTGTCACTGGCCATTCTTCCGCTCTTGTAGGGTAGTATTCAGCACTATGCCCTGAAAAATCCTTTTTTGTTTTCTTTAGTTACAGTGTTCTTCCATATCACTCCATGGAGTGATTTCGTGAGTTTTTCCCCGTACTATTTTCATTTCTCTATCTTTCATACAAGTGCCATTAGATTTATCATTTACCCTAAATACTTAAAAGTCTTACAACTCTTAAGAGGAAACAGTCGCGATCAACAGGTAGCCAAAACGCGTTCCAAGATTGCGGCTGTAATTTTGAATATTTTTTCGAGATATTTGGCACACGTATTCGTAATTTAATAAAAAATGGCGGTACAGAGCCCAATTTGAAAAATATATTAATATGTGGAAATTACTCTGTAATTAAATAAAATATTAAAAAAACGAGCCTGTACCGCCATTAAGAAGAACAAAAAAATACACTTTCTTCAAATAAACTTTTTTATCCGATGCCTAGATTTTGTGTCATTTTGGAACTACTAATGAAATAAAAAATTTTAGTAGTTCCAAAATGACACAAAATCTAGGCATCGGATAAAAAAGTTTATTTGAAGAAAGTTTATTTTTTTGTTCTTCTTAATGGCGGTACAGGCTCGTTTTTTTAATATTGTATTTAATTACAGAGTAATTTCCACATATTAATATATTTTTCAAATTGGGCTCTGTACCGCCATTCTTTATTATATTACGAATACGTGTGCCAAATATCTCGAAAAAATATTCAAAATTACAGCCGCAATCTTGGAACGCGTTTTTGCTACCTGTTGATCGCTACTGTTTCCTCTTAATAGTGTCTTCTAAACTTACGTTTAAATCAGCAACCAGTCTGTAATTTACTTTCGACTAGATTAAATTGGTTTTGACTTAGCTAAACTAGTTTATCCTGATATAAAAACATATACTTCAGGCGAAACTAGTTTGGCCTGAAGTGTGCGCCTTTATATCAGGATAAACTAGTTTGGCCTAGGACAAACTAGTTTGGCATACGCACGATAGGACAAACTAGTTTGGCCTAGGTCATACTAGTTTATTCTAACGCACTTAGAGCAAACCAGTTTGGCCTAGGCCAAATTAGTTTGTACTGAAATCGGGTGTGGCCGGTAACATATACATAACTTGAAATATTTAGCCACTATCTCTCTACTCTCTGTGTGCGCATGCGAGTAGATATTTATAAGAATTCACTTTTATCGTTTTTTCTCAATCGCGCCTAAAGAAGTATAACTTCAATAATATAAAGCTTGCGTTTAATCTTCTGTTCATCATATTTTAATACTAATTATCCTATTCCCGACTAAGACAAATGCCAAGACACAAAAATTATAATAAATATATTTACTAAAAACACCAATATGTTTTTTTCGCACTTTATTTGTACTGATACATAATATGCAACTTTAAATATTTAGCAACTAACTTCACACTGTGTGTACGCGTGTAGTTCATACTGTCATTTTTATAAAAAGTCACTCTAAACATTTTTCCCAATCGCGTTTTAAGAAATATAACTTAATAATAAGAGCAAAAATAAAAGGGGTCATCATAGAGGAAGCTAGGAAAAATTGTAGGGAGAGAGGATAAAATAGGAGGAGTTAAAAAAATAGTGAATTGACTGTAGGGGATAATTCATTGAATCTCCCGTAGAATGGCGACAGGTAAAATCAATAGTTTAATATAAAAATGTAAACTTTCTATTATTGTACAAAATTTAAACTGTTTTCACCCATATCATTCTGGTTAAGGCACATTTAAGCATGTTAAAAACCTGCACGTATAACCAGATTTTTTTTAACCTTAGTCAAAATTTTAATTTATCGTTTGCTTTCTTTAGAATGGTTATACTAATTTCAGGTTAACAGCACTGATAATAAACTTTTTCATTTGAAAACATTTTGTGATGTAGCACTTTTCAGGTCGCACAAGGGATTTTCAAATAAAATTTCAAAAAGAGATTTTACTAATTTTTTTATAATATAATAATTTCGCTGTAAAATGCAATTAAGAGACGTCTTATATATCATTAATCAAGATAACAGGCAGGAAGTGGGATAGAAATTATAGATCTTTCCTGACCTTTTTTGATTTTAGCATTCGGTTGGCTTGTAAATAATAGAAACCACGAAGGCGTTAATAGAAACTTCCTCTCAATAAAAGTTTTTTTATATTATTTTTAATTTTATTAAAGTAAACCTTTGAATTGTTTTACGCAGATGTCGTCACGGCAAAAATGTCATGTTATTTTGTTGTAATTTAATATTAGGAGTTGGATTTGATTTAATTCGTCCAGAGATAGTCATACGTAGGCGCTCCAAGGGTGTTTATGGCGCTCTCTGAAAGAACTGAAATATAAGACGTCAGCATCTCAATAAACTTGAAATCCAAAAAAATATATCCTTAAGATTATGCCTAGGTTATTTAAAATCCACTCCAGTCCAAATAATGGAAAATGAAGCAGTGGAACCTCCATTGCATTTACGTCGCCAATTTCTCAATGATAAATTTACAACTCTAATTCTGTTAAGAAAATGTAAATACCTTCAAGATCTACATGAGCTATCAGTTTTAGACCTCACTCATAAGTACTGGAGAACTAAAAAATCTATACCTTTGGTAGAAAGTTATCTAAGTACGGTAAAGTACAGTGAAGTTATTTATAAAAGCCAAATTCCGCCTTACTACAGTAAAATGACAAAAACATTATTTTCTAACAAGGTTAAAACATGTTATTTAGACTCACATTTACCGCCAAATATGTTTGATATACTTATTAGAAAAAAATAGTCAAATTTTCAGTACATATTTACCGAGGGGTCAAAAGACGCAAATGGAACGGGCTGTGCAGTATTCCACGAAAATAAAAATTACCATCATCAATATAGCCCACCTATTGAATGCTCAATATACACAGCAGAAATGATAGCAGTAATGTTTGCTGTTCAGTATGTAATAATGAATCCAACTTGTCTTTTACTTTTTCAACCTTTTATTTTTAATATTATTTGTAATGTTATTAAAGCAAAAAGCAAAACTTTGAATTGAATTATTTTTTTAAATGAATCTTTATTTGCTACTGGCCTATAGAGCGGCAAATACATCCTTAAACTTTTGATCGCTGAACTTTTGAGTCTTTGAACAATTAATTGCCCTTGAATTTTTACTTGCAGTAAACGCAATATCCCTTGGTTCTCTCTGTAAAGCCATTCTAGTTAGTAAACTTTCCTTGCGAATTGCATTCTAGACGTTTACAATGTAAATATTTCAAAGGGCTGAAATAAAACCGTGCAATTTCTGTGTGCCATGTGGATCGAAGTTTCTCAGCCTTTTGGTTCTAGTTGACGGGTTGTAGAGAAAATCCGAGTGAATTGCCTTACATTTTGACTGAGTCGTGTAAAGCCACAAATTTATTATACATTGGCAAAAATAAAAATTTTTATATATTTTATATCGTGTAAAATTATTACATTTAAATATTTTGTTTTATTATTTTTTATATCTATAACAGGTTCAACATACACTCATCGCAACAAATTTTAACCGCTCGCCTGCTCACAGAAAGCAATAAAATAAAAATAAAAAAGAATCGTTTATTAAGGAATGCTTAGAAAAATCCATTCCTCTACCTCAGCCACCTTGATCTCTCCGGAGGATATAGGGACTAGTACTCTTGTTCTTACCCATTTTTGAGGTTGCCCCAAATGTGTTTAATTGTGTTAAGATCGGCACTGCGTGCCGGCCGACACTGCAATTCGAGATGACCGCTTGAATATCATCAACGTGTTGAGAAATCGCTTTTGCACCAGCTTTGAAGCCCGTACGCGTCTTTTTGAAATGATAAATGCTAGTGCAAATGAATGCATCAAAAAGACTGACAGAAAGAAAAATTGAAGAAAATCTTCTGTGTAAAAGGTATATTTATTTAAAATCCCAATAAAGGGCTACATCAAAAGACAGAACGTTTTCGCTCTAAAAAGAGCATCATCAGTGTTCTAAGCCTAAAATAAGTACAACCATAATTAGTGAAGACAAGAGTAAAAAATTTAAAGTTTGACCAAAATAAAAAATTAGGTTATACTTACAAGCTCTACATGCTAAGCCACCAAAAATACATGGCTTAAAACCCTTAAAACGCCGACCAAAAATCTTACATTGGCGTGTTATACAGGGTGTCCAGAAACTCTACCGACAAACGAAGACAGGAGATTCCGCAGATAATTTTATGACAATTTAACCCAATTCACCTAGTCCGAAAATGCTTCCTCAGGGAGCTAGAGCTCTTTGAAGATGGCGCCATGTAATTAGTTTTTCTTAAATACCTCCAGAACGCTTCTATTTAGAAAAATGAAAATTGCTATATTTATTTACTTTCCTGAAATGAATCGATTCCATTCATTTCGAATTTCTAGTACCGGTCATAGGCGTACGTTTTGGGTAGGGCAACGGTTATTTTATTGCATAACTTTTTTGTTTTCAACTTTTAAGCATTTTTGATACTGGATTATTAAATTGTAAGGTATTCTAGTATTAAAAGGTACTCTTACTTTAAGTCGATAGGATACACCGTTTTCTAGAAAAATCTATTTTAAAATTTTTAGTTTTGGGAATTTAAAAAAAAAAAATTAAAGTTACAAAAAATTAAAAAAAAACGATGTATTTTACCAACTTAAAGCAAGAGTAACTTTTAGTACTCGAATATCTCATAATTGAATAATCTCGTGTCAAAAATACTTAAAAATTAAAGACAATATAGGTATGCTATAAAATAACTGTTGACCTACCCAAAACGGACGCCTATGACCGGTACTAGAAATTCGCCATTAATGAAATCGATTAATCTCTGGAATATAAATAAATGTACCAGTTTTCATCTTTCTAAATAGTTTTTTTTTAATCTTTTTTTTTAATTCAAGGAACGAAAAATTTTCAAATCGATTTTTCTAGAAAATGGTGTGTTCTATCGACTTAAACTAAGAGTAACTTTCAGTACTAGAATAACTCACAATTAAATAATTCAGAGTCAAAAATGCTTAAAAATTAAAGACAAAAAAGTTAGGCGATAAAATAACTGTTGCCCTACCCAAAACGGACGCCTATGACCTGTACTAGAAATTAGCAATGGATGGAATCGATTCATTTCTGGAAAATAAATATGTATACCAATTTTCGTTTTTCTACATAGAAGTGTTCTGGAGGTATTTAAGAAAAACTAATTACATGACGCCATCTTCAAAGAGCTCTAGCTCCCTTAGGAAGCATTTTCGGACTAGGTCAATTTTATTTTTGGTAAAATACGATAATAACCACAAACATCATGTGCTGAGATTACAAGTATTCACTATTAAGCTACCAAGGATAATATACGGAGTGAAAATAACGTTATTTAAAAAACCAATTGTCAGTGGGGTTGTATTAAGTGTATTACTAAAGATAGGCAACCAACCATACATGAAGTGTATTTTAAAATAAAATAAATATCTTATTTTTAGTTTTAATAGTTGAAAAAGAATAATTTGCCCATATAATCAAATGCATTTAGGGCAGAGAAAATAAGTAGATTTTTCTTAAACTATGCCCTCATCATATTTAATAGTTTAAGAAAAATCTACTTATTTTCTCTACCCTAAATGCATTTGATCATATGGGCAAATTATTCCTTTTCAACTATTAAAACTAAAAATAAGATATTTATTTTATTTTAAAATACACTTCATGTATGGTTGGTTGCCTATCTTTAGTAATACACTTCATACAACCCCACTGACAATTGGTTTTTTAAATAAAGTTATTTTCACTCCGTATATTATCCTTGGTAGCTTAATAGTGAATACTTGTAATCCCAGCACATGATGTTTGTTGTTATTATCTTATTTTACCACAAATAAAATTTTTTAAAACTATTGGCAAGTGTACCTAACTACATATCAGTTCACACAACTTCATGTTGGACCGTCTGTCTTGTGCTGTCATCAGTCAGAAACGCTTTCTTACCTGTCACCTGTAATCAGTTGGCTTTTACCTTTCTCTTTGTGAAGACAGATAAATCAACTCAACCACCCACATACACGTGGTATAGTCATATCATGCTTTGATGTATATTTTGTTTAAATTTCACCCATCACCAGGGTTTAATAAATAATATGCCAATGTAAGACTTTTGGTCGGCGTTTTAAGGGTTTTAACCCATGTATTTTTGGTGGCTTGGCATGTAAAGATTTTAAGTATAACCTAATTTTTTATCTTGGTCAACCTTTAAATTTTTTTACTCTTGTCTTCACTAATTATGGTTGTACTTATTTTAGGCTTAGAACACTGTTGATGCTCTCTTTAGAGCGAAAACGTTCTGTCTTTTAATGTAGCCCTTTATTGGGGTTTTAAATAAATATACCTTTTACAGAGAAGATTTTCTTCAATTTTTGTAATTAATGGTATACAGCCAGTTACAGGAAATTTTTCCTTATGGATTTTGACAGAAAGAAATTAAAGGGCTTTCCGTCCAGTTGGCGCCCTACAACTTCTCCCAAAAACACCGTGAGCTAGATTTGGTTTTCTAGCTAGATGGAAGGACAACTGTTCTCAAATACTAGCCTTCTTGTGCTCGATAGGGGCATTGTGAATGCTCAAAGATACGTGGAAAAAGTTGTCCAAGATCATGTCATGCCTTTACCATTGTTCATTGGAGAAAACTTTGGATTACTGTATGACAAAGCACGTTGCCATATCAAAAGATTCACCAGTGAGTACATGAATGAGTTTGGGATTCAAGTTTTACCATGGCCGGCACCAAGCACCAATATTAGCCCATTCAACACATTTGGGACAACCTTAAAAAACGGATAAGAAAAAGAGTACCAGCCCCTACATTCTACATCCCTCGGAGAGCTCAAGGCAGCTACAATATCCAGGGTATCGTGAATGGATTGCCGAACCGGTTCCAAAAAGTCATAAGGGCCAGAAGCGGCAGCTTCATTATTAATACCCATTAGACCAGTGTTTCCCAACGTGGAGCCCACGCCCCACAGGGTGGCAATTTGATTGTTAAGGGGGGCATTTCGAAAATGGACTCAAGATGAGTTTAACCCTTGTGTTACCCTATTAACCGTGTAACCTGTTAACCCCTAGTAATCGCGTTCTTGATGCTAATTATTAAATTTCTCTATTACTCGCTTAAACAGAAAAAATCATACTATACAGGGGAGAATTTAATAACATCATCAATATCAGCATTTCTTATCGGTTCTTGAAAAATACAACCAATATGACGTAAAAGCTTTGCAACTCAGTAATAATACTGTTAGCAGCAGAATAAGCAAAATGAATGAAGATACTGAAAAACAACTTGTTGAAACGCTGAAAATAAGAAATTTGTCAGTAAAAATGGATGAATCAACTTTGAGAGACAGTGAGGCAGTATTGATTACTTACTGTAACATAAAGAGTAGTTTTTTGAAAAATTGTTGTTCTGTACATGACTAGAAAGCATCACTACCTAATGATAAACCAATAAAATATATAAAATCTTATGATGCACGTGGTGCTCCTAATATCATGGGCAAAAAAATAGCTTCTTAAAATTGATGAAAGATGCGAATCCAGAAATTATTATTGCGCATTGCGTTATCCATAGGGAAAATTCAGTAACTAAAAACATCTTGCCTGTTCTAAATGAAGTACTGCATTCAGTAATGAATAAAGTGTATTAATGGTATTAAAACTAATACCACATGTGAACGTCTCTTCAAGCTATTTTGTGAAGATCAAAATAAGACCTCATGAGACTTTTACTTCATACTGAAATAAGACGGCTATCTTAGACGCTTGAAAGGTTTGTGGAATTGTTTGGTACCCTTTGAAAATGTTTGAACAGTTTCAGTGACTCCAAAAATGTGAATTAACTGATACCGCTTTACTAAAATGAAGATTTTCTGATTTAAAACAAGTTGGTTTTAAACATGGATGATGCAGTCAATGTTAGAGGATTTGTCTGATATATCAAATATGCAGTAACAAGAACTGGCAGAATTGCAAAATAATCGTTAGGGTGGGTCGAAAAACAATAATGTTTCATTTTTTAATCGCTATACCGCGGAAAACTTGCCTTTGGGGTATATAAGTAAAATGCAAAGTAAAATAAAGTTATATTAGCGCATCATACTTAAAATTTAGTTTTGTTCAGAAATCAAGACATTTTTCAATTATTTTTACAATCTTTAGCCAATACTATTTAAACGTGCTATAGTGAAAACTGTTTAGTTAATAGTTTAAAAAATAAGAAATAAATTTGAAACAGACAATATCTTTTAATTTGCGATAGCGCAAAATACTAAAAATTGTAAAATTCACATATTAGCACCTTAAAAGGAGGTGTGGTCTAGCATGTTGTGTTGGGTGTTAATAGCACAATCCATTTTTTGTTTTTTTACTTTACACCCCATTTAATTGGAATATAATTATTATAGTGTGTTTAAAGTTATAAAAGATATAAATGAAACAACTTATAATTTTAATAACATGTTTAATTGAAACAAAAAAGAAACCAAATTGTAGCCAAACAATGTCAACAAATTAAATGAAATTTTGACTTTAGGAAGAGTCTTTTACTCATTATGTCTGAGTGGGTACGTTGAAGCTGCGCTTGCTGTCAGACTTTGGCATCGAAGCTCTGGATGCTACGGCAAATCTTATGTAACCATCTCGTTCCTAACCACTAGGAGGACTAGTTAATCGCAATCTTTTGAGTAAAGATGAATAGTATCTTCTAGACATAAGTTGTGCGATATAGTCAGCAACTGTCCTGTGGACTTATCTGTTCGAGAACCGGGTCCACTTTCCCACTCTCGATGGTTGACTACAGCTAACAGAATTTTGAGACTGTATGTAAGTGTGGAAACGTCTGTAGTTGAACATAAATTGTCAGTATCCTTCATTTTAAACTCATACATGCCTGTATTGTTCAAAATAAAGTACATCAAATACATAACAGATGCACCTGAACACGTTTTTGAGGCTATCAAATCAACCAGATTTCTACCAGAGAATTTGATTAAAGTAGTTGATCCTGTAATCGAGAGAAATGCATTTTTCCCCACCCAGAAAATTTGCTACTGAGGATGATAGTGGATGAAAGGAAACACATAAGAGAATTAGGATTCCGAAGAATAATCAAAGCAAGGATGTTAGCTACAGAAACAGCAACATTAGGGTTTTTCGACCTCCAAAAATCGCCTTTCATGCGACTGACTCTACTGAATTATTTGATTGGAACACCACTGAAATTACACCACCATCACTGTTGCGGTGAGTGTCTGATTATGAAGTTTGGGCTAAAATCACTGCTGGTGAAACACCCGAGAATTGGAACTTTGGAAAATTTCCATGTCATACTCAAGCCGTGGAAGGCTGCGTCAAGTTAGTGACTGAAGCATCTAAAAAGTCGTCGATGCTAAGTAATGAGATGGTTTCATAAGATCTGCCGTAGCATCCATAGCTTCGATGCCAAAGTTTGACAGCAAGCGCAGCTTCAACGTACCCACTCAGAAATAGTGAGTAAAAGACTCTTTCAAAAGTCAAAATTACATTTAATTTGTTGACATTGTTTGGCTATAATTTGGTCTTTTTTTTTGTTCAATTAAACATGTTATTAAAATTAAAAGATGTTTTATTATATCCTTTATAACTTTAAACACACTATAGTAATTATATTCCAATTAAATGGAGTGTAAAGTAAAAGAACAAAAAATGGATCGTGCTAATAACACCCAACACAACATACTAGACCACACCTTCTTTTAAGGTGCTAATATGTGAATTTTAACAATTTTTGAGTATTTTGCCTTACCGCAAATTAAAAGATATTGTCTGTTTCAAATTTATTTCTTATTTTTTAAACTATTAACTAAACAGTTTTCACTATAGCACGTTTAAATATTATAGGCTAAAGATTGTAAAAATAATTGAAAAATGTCTTGATTTCTGAAAAAAACTAAATTTTAAGTATGATGCGCAAGCTGGGGGTTCAATATATAACTTTATTTTACTTTGCATTTTACTTATATACCCCAAAGACAAATTTTTCTAGGCATAGCGATTAAAAAATGAAACATTATTGTTTTTCGACCCACCCTAATAATCAGTCAGGTAAAGATTTATTTATTAAAAAAGGAACGATGGAAACGCTTTGCGAGGAAAGAGAAATCAAATATCCAAATCCAACCAAATGTGCAAGAAAACTATTGCTACAATTTCCATCCTCTCATTTAGCTGAATGTGAATGCAGTGCTGTAAATGATTTTCCGGTAAAAAAAAGGAATCAGCTGGATATAACACAACATAAAGACCTGAAACTGAGCTAACCAAATTGGAACCTAATATAAAATCTCGGTGCAGAAAGCATCAGTACAAGAATCTCACCAAAGTGAAATAATAAATTAATATAGAACAATCTTCGAACAAGTCAATTGTTTAATACTTATTAAAAATTATACAGTGAGCACGTAAAGGTTGGAATAAATTCATTTATTCGTGAATGGGTGTCTTTGAAAATAAATTCCGAAACAGGTCGATTTTTATTTTTAAATTATGACTTTTTGGCATATATGTCATACTAGTGACGTCACCCATCTGAGCGCAATGACGTAATCGATGATTTTTTAAAATAAGAATAGGAGTGGTGTGATAGCTCATTTGAAAGGTAATGAAATTCTCTATTCAGTAATATAAACATTAACATAATGATCTATACAGGTTGTCCAAAATTTTTTTTTTAAATTAAATTAATTGACACAAAAAGAAGAATGTATGTAATTTATTTAATTCAAAATAAATTTTTTTACTGCTTTCAGAAAATAGAAAAAATGTATATTTAAAAAAATCGCTTTTCGCTTAAATTAAATGTTCAAACTACCAAGAAGCGGGTGGGTGGCAGCTTTAAAATTGAATTTAAGCGAAAAATAATATTTAATTGTTAAATAAGCATTTCTTTCTATTTTCTCAAGGCAGTAGAATGTATTTTAAATAAATAAATTACGTACATTCTTTTTTTTCTCTCAATTAATTTAATACAAAAAAATTTTTTTGGGCACCCTGTATAAATAATTATGTTAATGTTTATATTACTAAATAGAGAATTGAATAACCTTTCAAATGAGCTATTACACGACCCCTATTCTCTTTTAAAAAATCATCGATTACGTCATCAAGCTCAGATGGATGACGTCACTAGTATAATATATATGCAAAAAAGACATAATTTAACAATAAAAATCGACCTATTTCGGGATTTCTTTCAAAATCGTCCATTTACGAGAAAATGAATTTAGTCCAAACTTTACATGCTCACTGTATATTTTACATAGGAGGGGTGCATAGGAATTTAAGACAGGCTAATGGGAGGAATGGCCCAAAAAAGTTGGGAAACACTGCATTAGACTATTTCTATGATTAAAAAAGCTGTTGTTTTATGAATAAATAGGTATATTTAATTGCACTGGATTTTTATTATTCTCATTATTTTTCTCTCTCATTATGGATATTGTATATTAAGAACTACAATAAATTAATCTTGGACATTCCAAATTTTATTAAGAAATTGGCTAACACTCTATCGATAAAAGTATAAAAACATTTATATAAAGCCATGCCAAATTTTTAATTTATTATATCGGTAAAAGTTATTTATAACGAACATTACTGTTTGTCTCGATTGGCTAAAAGGAAAAGACATTTGGCAGTGTAACAGTAACCTAGAGCCAAACTTTAGGAATAAATTTATTTGAAATTGCGCACATGACTTTTTTTAATAAAGTGTATCTTTCGTTAATTTTTTTTTGAAACGTTAGTAAAATATTATGTAATCATATAAAATAAATTCCATTAATTTGTATTAGTCTCTCTTTTTCAAATAACTCTTTTTCAAATTTATAATAATATGTCATTCATCATTTTATTTTGTCATTTATATATATATATATATATATATATATATATATATATATATATATATATATATATATATATATATATATATATATATATATATATATTGCATTTGCGTCCCTCGTGGCTTCCGTATAGTTTTGACTCTTCGTGACTTCCGATCAATATACAGCGTGTATATTAACAAGAATTATTTCATACAGTTAGCGCTCGCTTTGGCATCCGTTATACTGGCAACAATGTACTTATGGTATGAAGTAAAATATTTAACCTTGGTCGTGTTTATGTGAGAATTTAGTTGAAGAACCCAGACAAATTCTATTTATAACTTTTGCCAACTAGGTGGTTTTGCTCGGATATACGATAATGATTTGCTGTAAATTGTTTGTTTTCGTTTTTATACTCTTAAATCAGGTTAGAAAAACTTATTTCTTGGGTGTAGTTATGGATAATGTATTTTCTAAACTTTTAAATTTTCTATTTTAGTTCGATGGAAGAAGATTATGGATCTCGGAAGATTCGATGGAATAAGTTATAATGTAATATACTTAACAATACCACTATATACCCTTGACAAATGTTTATTTTTTAAAGTTAAATTGTTTGATGAGCCTTTCGATAGGTTAGGTTTATTATTAAATTTTATTTTTTTATTTTGATAAATAATCGGTATTGTTTCTCTCTCTCTCTGTTTTATTCTTTCGAAATTTGCTATACAAGTATTTTCCATGGCTCTCTGTTTATCGCTCTCTGTTTGACTTCTCTCCATCTCAACGCCAATTCTTTCATGATCTCTTGTTACAGTCCTTCTCCAGCTATTATCAGGTCATCCTCTTCTTCTTCTTTCGTCTGGTTGGTATTCGAGTGCTTGTTTGTTATATTATTTCGATCCTTCCTCAGAGTATGTATAATCCATTTTCATTTCCTTCTTTTAACCGTGACTGTTATTTTCTCTTGTTTTGTTCTTCTCCGTAGATCTATGTTTTTTATTTTATCTGGCCAGTATATTTTTAGGATTTTCCTCAACTATTTATTTATAAAGGTTTGTAATTTTTTGCTAGTTGTCTCTTCCTCTCTCTAAGATTCTGCGCCATACAACAATATAGTCTTAAAACAGCTGTTAAAGATTTTGATTTTGGTTAATTCTGATATATCGCGTGTGTTCCAGATTTTCCTTAATGCATTATATAACTCTAAGATTCTGCGCCATACAACAATATAGTCTTAAAACAGCTGTTAAAGATTTTGATTTTGGTTAATTCTGATATATCGCGTGTGTTCCAGATTTTCCTTAATGCATTATATAATTATATAATGAGTGCATATTGTGCCTTTACTATCCTTTTTTCTACATCTGATCTACTAGCGCCTTTTTTTCCATAATTGATCCCAGATATGTAAAGTTATCTACCTCCCGTATTTGTCTTCCTATTATTTTAATTTTAGTTTATTGGTTACTGTTTTTTTAAGTTTTGTTTTTTTGTCTTTATCTTCAGGCCCATTACCTTGGAGTATTTTGCAAGCGTGTCGATCTATTTTTGCTTATGGCTGCTATGTTCGGTTAGGGGACAAATGTCATCTGCGAACTACAAATCCTCCAACTAGTTATGCAATTTCCATCTAATACCTGTTTTATTATCGCTTACTTTCTGCATGATCCAGTCCGTTATTATTAGAAATAATGTCGGGGATAGCACACATCCTTGTTTAACTCCGCTTTGTATAGCTATATCTACATACTACCATTTTTCCCGCATGTTCTAGTCTGGCTCTATATTTCTTGTAAAGTAGTTTTATTAAGTTGATGTATTTTATCGGTAGTCCATATAGTTTTAGAATCTTCCACATTTGTTTTCTGTTTATACTATCGAAGACCTTTTCAAACTCAAAGTCAAAGTAAACATGTTTATATTTTTTTGCCATTCACTAGCTTGTTCCAAGATAATTGTAGAGTACAAGAGATACAGCGGTACAGGTACAAGATACAGAGGTACAGATAGAGTACAAATGTGGTCGATAGTGGAGCGTTTTGCGCGAAAACCTTCTTGGTTGTTTCTTAGTCTTAGTTTCTTGTCTAGTTCTGGCTTCAGTCTATTCAATATGATATTTGACATTATTTTGAATGTGGCACTTAGCAGTGTTATTGCTCGCCAATTCTAGCATTTATTTAAATCGCCCTTTTTTCGTATCTTAATGGTTACACCCTCGTTCCATTTCTGTGGGAGCTCCTGGTCGGCCCATATCTTGTTAAAGAGTTTGTGTAATATTTCTACTGATTCGTTTGCGTCCGCCTTTATTAAATCTATCGGTAGGTTGTAGCTTTCAGCGGCTTTGCCATTTTTTAGTTGATTCAGTGTGTTTTGTATTTCTTCTTTCGTAATTTCAACTGTTCTAATGTTTATTTCCTGTATTACATTATCTTCGTTTATATCTGATGTTTGGAGTATATTTCCTCGCAGTGTTCTTTTCAGCTTTGTATTATTTTATGTTCTGATGTAATTATATTTCCTTGTTTACCTTTGATTTGTTTATTAATGTTTAGTGTTTTTGCCCTGTCAAATTTCGGATGATATTGTACTGTATTTTCAGGTCGTTTTCTTGCGCAGCTTTTTCTGACGTTTTTACCATATGATTTACATAGTATCTTGTCTTTTCTGGGTCGCTTTTTAACCGCTATATCTTTTCTTTGTATTTCCTTTCTACTGCTTTTCCTTCTTCGGTTGCTTCTTTTTGTAACATTTCTTCTTTAAGTTTCTTTCTTTCTTCTCTTAGTTAGTTATAACATTATAACATTACTACAATTACATTATAAATACAACAATGCCCGTCAGAGTTCGGACGAGAATTTTAGTTATTAACAAATAAGGGTCAAATATGACAGTTTTTCGTTTAAATCGCTACAGGTAAAAATAAGGTAATTAAATATCTTATTTAGATTATTCATCTCTTAGTAGATAAGCAAAGGTTTAAAATGGAAGTTTTTAAATTTTGATCCGATTATTTGTTACTTGGGAAATTGCAAAATAAAACTAAATTTCGAAAATAAAAAATTGCTATAACTTTTGCAAAAATGAACTTAAGACTTTGATATTGCATGAAATGTTGAATCAAACGGTCCACATAATACACAAAAAATTTCCAGACGATTTGTCAATTAGTTTAAATTTCATTCGATTTGTTTATCACAAAGAGCTTTTTTTGCAATGTTTGTTGTTCATAAAATAATAATGATACAGCAATTCTGTGAAAACCACAGGAAAGAAGAATACTTATATTTTCAACTTATCTAAAAAATCAATAAGAAGTCATTTTTACCATTCTGAAAACATTTTACGAAAGTAGAATCATTTTTGGCTTATAAACAATTTGAATAACCATATTAACATATTGACTAAATCTGCGTTGGGATTTGAAAAGCTGATATTTTTACACGAATTTTCAAAAAAAAACCTTTCGCCTAGGTTAATTACGAGCAAAGTTAGCCACGTTATTTTTAAAGATATATTAACCACTATGTTCAAGTTTACTCAAACTTTTACACATAAACTATATACATACCTTGAACTTCAAAATAGCGATAGTTAGGTTTCTTAATTGTTATGAACAAACTAGCTCTGAATTAAATAAAAAAAAGTGGCTAACTTTGACCGTAATTAACCAAGGTAAAATTTTTTTTAACATTTATGTAAAAGTACACATCGAAAACAATGTGATAACTACAGAGGTATTTCCGTTACACCAACAATCAGCAAAATATACGGAAGGATCTTAAAAAACCGAATAGAAGACGAATACAAGGAAATGGAAGCAGAAGAACAAGCAGGATTTAGAGCCGGAAGATTTACAATTGATCACCTTTTTGCAATCGCACAAGTCATGGAAAAGGAAACAGCGATTAACCAAGAGATTTATTTCGTATATTATATTGATCTGAAAAAGGCATACGACAGTGTACCTTTGGTAAAGTTGTGGGAGGCAATGGTGAATACAAATATTAACATAGAAACGTGAAAAGTGAAAACTACCCCTAATTGTAAAAAATTATAAAACAACATTTTAAACTTTAATATTGTCAACATTTGGTTTTTATTAGGTACATAATGATTGTTTTATGCTTTAAGATATACTATCATAATATTTCAACCCTTAAAACCACCCTTCTTGGAGTATATATAAAAAATTTACTTATCCTAAAAGAATCATTTCGGCTTGCATCGATTTACATAAAAATTTGGGATTAGGCCATCTCACCCTGTACTTCATATTCTATATCATGCTTAAGGGCGTTGATTATTTTAGGGGTGTAACCTACCCCTTATTAACAAAAATTATATAAAAACATTGTAAATTTTAATATGGGTAAAATTTGGTTTTGATTGGTTAAATAATTATTGTTTTATACTTTAGGATAAAATATCATAATATTTCAACCCTTAAAAACCACCCTTAATAACATCACAATTTTTATAAGTAGATAATTTAATAGATCTATACAGAAAAAAAGTAGAATTAAAGAATTACAAAAACATTTATTTACACAAAAATACGAATTTACAAATATGTACAAATACAAATACAAATAGTTTTTTAGTCATCTTCTAGTATACGAACCGGTTCTGTGGTATTATACATACATTGAAAATGATCCATAAGTGGACTATTCCAATTTTTCAAAAAAATATTGGTTTTCTAAACATAGCTCCTTCATTTTTGGCGATAAAAAGTTTTTTCAAAAATAATTTTGTAGGATTTTTAAAGAGTTATAAGGCTGTGAAAACTAAATTCTGTAAGAGCCCTTAGTTTTAATTGGGGTGGGTTTAAAAGAATAAGGGGGTGCCTGCTCGAAAATAGAAGTTTTAAATAGCTATACTATCTCGCTAACTGTTCACTGTAATGAAAATCTATGCAGAAGGGAATTTTACTTATTAAATAATAAGCTACAATTTAGTAGTCCATAATTTTTTTCGTATCTCCAGTATTCGTTACTCCAATTTTTCTAAAATTAGGCCTTTTAAATAGGTCAAACTTCTTGGGTGTATTGATAATACGAATATAAAGGGAATGACAGAAAGGTGAAGACCAATTTTTAATTAGTAGGGTAGTTAGGGGGTTGTTTTCACTGATTTTTTCATAGAGAATAGCAGGTACCGACTGTTTTCATCATAAGTCGCTTAATTTTCATACTAGAGGAGCTTCATATTATTATTTTTTGAAAGGTCTAATAGTATACTTGAAAAAAGATTATTTAAGTTTAATTTAATTTGTGTTACTAAAAGATACATTTTTGATATCTACAGTTTTTTTTATTAAATGCATATTTTTCGAGGTATTCTCAAAAAACCCTCTAAAAAAGGCGATTTTTTCGTCGAAAAACTGTTACTTTCAAGCGCGAATAACTCGAAAAATATTAGTTTTACGAAGAAAATTTAAAAAACATTTTTTTCTTAGAATTACTTTTTACATCGATTTACATGGTTAAAATGCAATAAAAAAATTCCCGTCCCCGAGATAGGGTGGCAACCACCCCAAGTTTTTAGCGTACAGCGGCATGATATAGAAAATGATTCTTGTACTAATCCCTACCTTCTGTGAAAATTTCAAGTAAATCCATGTTGGACGAAAAAATTGCGAGCCAAAATGCTTCACTACCTCGACTATAGAAGGAGGAGAAACAATCAGTAAATGTTACGAATATAAATACCTGGGTATAAAAATCACGAATGATGGAACACTGGACGGAGCCATTAAAGAACGAAATACTCAGGCCAGGAAAGCAATTAGGCTCCTAAACTAAGTACTCTGGGACAAGCAGATAAACAACCAAAACAAGAAAAAGATCTATAACGCCGTAGTGAAAAGCATTATAACATAGAGCTGAGAAGTATGGCATATGAAGGAAAAATCAAAACGAATGTTAGATGTCACCGAAATGGACTTCTAAAGAAGAGCTGCAGGAAGATCAAGAAGAGAACATGTCACCAATGAACGGATACGAGAAATAATGAAGGTTACACATACAATAAATGACGAAATCAACGAAATACAACTACGATGGTTTGGTCACGTACAAAGAATGCATGAAGACAGAATCACAAAACAAGTGCAAAACTAGAAACCGCAAGGTAGAAGAAGAAGAGGTAGAAAGAGGAAAAGTTGACAGGCAGGAATAAACAAAGTCATGGATGAAAGAGGTCTGAAAGTAGATCAGTGTGCGGACGGAGAGGAGTGGCGAACGGGTATCGGAAGACGGAGAACGTTATAAACCGATAATACAATAATAATGTAAAAGTACCAGCCTTTTAAATCCTAAAGTCTAGGGATGGCGGTTGTTGAACAAAAAACCGGTTTTCGGTTATACCGTTTTTTTTTTTACTTACGGCTTAACCTGGCGGTTAAAACCGGTCAAAAACCCGGTTGTTCCAAAAACCGGTTTTCGTTTTTTTCATCAAAAGCAAATACTCAATAGGTTATAATGTTACATTTATATTGCACTTTAGTTTGCTCAATTTTCCTCCAGAAAAATTCCCCAACCAATTCAACCTATAAAAATTTTCCCAGGCGCTTTCAAATTACCCTAAAAATGGGCGAAAGTACCCCAATCTCTGATTCGTCGCTCGTTGTAGACGGCGTCGGCGTATATTGCGTTGTCAATAATTGGGATATTCCCAAAAGTGATGATCCTACCGATCTACCGAAATGTCCCTTGGATCTATCAGGTTTAAAAAATATCCAAATGACATATTTTACTTAAAAATAAATTCGATAAACCAATTCATTATTTACTTCTCTATTGCCATCAAAAAATTTCAGTAGGTAATATTTTTTAATACGTTCGTATAATACCTACCTTTTATATCCTAAGAATTATTTATTGTTTAAAAATTACATAATGGAGGTTCCTAATCGGTTTTCGGTATTCAAATTTCTTACAAACAAGAGTCTCAAGTCTCAAGTACTCAAGTATAAACAATTTTTTAGATGATGGCTGGAATATCAATTTCAAGCAGATCACTTACTTTTTTATGTAAATATATTATCATTTAAATCTAAAAATAACTATTCCCAAAATTGTTTCATAAAAGCTGATGTGACACTTTCGTCCAGTTCTCTATTAGCAAATAAAAGTTGAATTATGGTTGTTTGGGTTAATTACTTCGCATATTATTTATAATACATATGATTGAGATCGAAAATAGATAGAAATTTTTTCATTTTGCTCTAAATAAATTTTTTTTCCACAGGTAACTTTTTCGGTTTTTCACCGGTAATTACTTTAAAAAGAAAAAACCGGTTGTTTCGAATTAAAAAAACCGGTTTTAGGTTATAACCGGTAGGTCTTTAGCATCCTTAAGTCGATTAATTTAGTTTGCAGTCATACTAACAAAGTTAGTCAAATTGTTTATAAGCTAAAAATGACTCTATTTTACTAAAATATTTTCGGAATGATAAAAATGACTTTTTATTATTTTTTTAAAAACTTTGAAAACATAAGTATTCTGTTTTCATGTGGTTTCCACAAAATTGCTGTATCATTATTATTTTATGAAGAAAAGTATGCTTCATCATTGCAAAGAAAAGGCTTTTTTTTATAAACAAATTGAATAAAATGTAAACTAATTGACGAATCGCCTTGAAATTTTTTGTATGTTATCTGGACTGGACATGGACTGTTCGACCCAATATTTCATGTAATATCAGTCTTAAGTTTATTTTTGCAAAAGCTAGAGCAAATTTGTTTATTTTCGAAATTTAAGTGTTATTTTGCAATTACCGAAGCAACAAATAATCGTACGAAAATTCAAAAACTGCCATTTTAAACCTCTGTTCATCTACTAAAAATGAATACTTACTCTATCTGATATAAGATATTTAATTACTTATTTTTACCTGTAGCGATTTAAACGAAAAAACTGCCATTTTTGACCCTTATTTGTTAATAACTAAAATTATCGTCCGAACTGTAACGGACATTTTTGTATTTATAATGTAATAAATAGGTATATAATGTCCAAAAAATCCATTTGAAACCTGGCCGGTCAAGTGTTCCGAACGTATATTTTTGATATATTTCTCTGGAGTACAATGTGTTTCCGGTTATCCATTTCTTTTCTCTTTTTTTCATCCCTATAATTTCGTTTGCAGTTTTTGCATAATGTCCTTGAAGTTCTTCCATATTTCTTCCACTGTTTCCTCATGTTGGGACAGTGCTGTTCGGTTTAATTTCAGTCTTTTTGTGAATTCGATTCTTGTGTTTTCTTGTTTAAGAGCTTCGACATTGTATCTTCTTCTTGTGTTTACTTTCCGGTTTTAGTCTTTGACTAATTTCATCTTTATTTTGGCCCTTACTCGCATGTAATATTTAGTATTCGCCATAAGTGTCTCCACTTGACCTTGTCGAACGCTTTACGATAATCTATAAAGCATATATACAATGGAATATTGAATTCCCTAGATTTTTCGATTATCTGTCTTATATTCAACAGGTGTTCTCGAGTACCTCTACCTT
The DNA here is from genome assembly GCF_917563875.1 of Diabrotica virgifera virgifera. Classification (NCBI taxonomy): domain Eukaryota; kingdom Metazoa; phylum Arthropoda; class Insecta; order Coleoptera; family Chrysomelidae; genus Diabrotica; species Diabrotica virgifera. The sequence goes on along the minus strand of NC_065449.1, from coordinate 62,153,789 downwards.
TGGTAAATCCAGTTTGCTCTTATGGAATTTCTCTTTGAAAAAATGTTTTTATTCTCTCATTGATTATATGTAGCATTATTTTAATTTTAATGGCATGTGATATAAGAGAAATAGTTCTATAATTGTCGCATTTATGGAAGCTGCCTTTTTTATGAATCGTTGTTATTGTAGATTTTGTCCAGTCTTTAGGCCATTGTTTAGAATGCCATATTTTCTGGTTATCATATCTGGATATCGTTCTGGTGTTATCATATCTGGACCTGGTGCTTTATTATATTTGAGCTAAATGATCGCTAGTCTTACTTCATTTTCAAGTATATCAGGTTCTTCTTCTACCTCGTCAAAGATTTGGTTAACAGGTTCTTGGCGTTGATCATCTTTATATAGGTCCCTGCAATACGATCTCCATGTCTCTGCTATATCTTCTCTGATTGTTCTCAGAGTTCCAGTGTTGTCTTCAATGGCCCAAGTTCTGGCTTTGAAGTATCTTGTTAAGTAGCGTATTTTTCTAAATAGATCTCTCGGCTGATTATTCTAATCATGTCTCTCAATTTCTTTGCATATATTTTGATAGTAGAGTTTTTTATCTGCCTTGAATCTTCGTTTTACTTCTTTATTGAGGTTTCTTAAACTAGCTTTTTCCCTTTCACTATGCATACCACTTTGACAAAGATTTCTTCTATTCTCAATGATTTGAAAGGTTTCATCTGTTATCCAGTGTTTCCGTTGCACAGGATTATTTATCTTTGGATGATCAATTGGTGTTGTTACACAATGTTTAAAAGTCTCCCATATTTCTGTGATGTTCCGTGACGAATAGAGGGCATTATTTTATGTACTTCCTGGAGAAGGTCGTCCTGCTTTCTTAGTTGTATCTAATGATCTATCTGATTCTATCTATGATAAAGGTGGTGACATCATAATTGATATATTATTATTATAGTATGAGAATCGAAAAATTATATAATTAAAAATATTGTAATAAAGAATTATATCTATATATCTATAAGCGAGGTTCCTATAGCCTCTGCTACTTCTCGCATTTCGACCGCCATCTTCTTCTGTCCATCCATTCGTCTTCTTTGATGGCTCTATCTCTCATGATGTGCTGTACATGTTCTTCCCAGGTAACTCAAGGCCTTCCCCTTCTTCTTCTTCTTTGTTGTGGTATATAATTTAAAGCTTTCTTTGGCCATCTATCTTCATTCATTCGTTTGACGTGACCATGCCACACTAGTTGTCTCGTTTCAATTCTATCTACTCTGGAATATACAGTTTTTGTTCTCCTAATATCTTCATTCCTGATGCGATCTTTTTTGGATATACCACACGCTCTCCTTAGATAATCCATTTCTACTACCTACTTCTATTCTCTTTCTATCTTTTTTCGTGATCTGCCAAACTTCTGCCCCATAATTCATAATAGGCTCTACCAAGGTACTATAGATTGTCGTTTTTTGTCTTATCTTTTTAGACCATAGCTGAGAGCTTAGAATGTTTATCGCTATTTTGCCCTGCTGTGTTCTGTTTTCGATGTCTCTTTTGCCTTCTTTAGATATTATAGATCCGAGATATTTATATTCTTTAAATGTGTTTGTGGTTCTAATTTCTAAATCTGGATTTTCTAATCAAGAATTAAGAACTAAATTCTAACACTTCTATAATATGTTACAATTGAGCAATTAGACCACCAGCTTCGGCAACTGGTTATGATAAATTCATCAATTTTAATGAACATACTTTTTAATTTTTTTTATTTTTGTAATAAAAAAATACATTGTTAATTATACAAAGAGAACATCATTAATCTGTCACAACAATAATTGTTTTAACATACTACAATAATCATTTATAAAAATATCCGAAGTCTAAATACCAACATTTGAGGTGGCAACAGCGTAGTAGAAGCCATGAGGACATAAACTGAAATATACGGATTCCGCGACAACCTTAAACTGAATAAATATATATTTGGACGTCACCAAAACCGTTAAAGTGATTTTAGATATACAGCAACCGAACGTGGCGCGCCTGATGGCAACTGCTCCAAGTAATGTGTATATTATTATACAGATAACGTGTCTGAGGACATCCGGCCAATATTTTGTTCAGGCATTGTAGGAAGTGGTACCTTTCACCGGCGATAAATTTTAGAGAAAATCCTCGTGGCAACCGTATATCGGAGTCCACGAAGACCTGGACGCCACGAGAGACTACAGTTTAACATGGGGGGACGTCATGAGAGGCTAAAAATAAATATATATATATATATATATATATATATATATATATATATATATATATATTGATGTGATCTTTATTATTGATATGAGATAATATTCTTATATGTTACTTAATTTAATCAATGTATTAATACTAATCTAATTAATTAACCAGATCACATATCAATATGTTTTCAATCTCAGGGCGAATTATAAATTAATTACTTACTTCCGTGGCTTCTAAATATTTCTTAATGGTTCCTAATCGGGATAGAAAAGAAAAGAGTAAAAAAAATACACATATGGGTTACAATTATAATCAAAATATTTTTTATTTTATTTAAAAAGGCAATCAATGCTTAATATTTGCTATTTCTTATTATTCTTAAACATAACATTTACAAATGGGAATCTTATTTCCTTTTGGTTTTCAATTGAAAGTTTTTATTAACATTTAACTATTAGGAGTTATTAGGAACAACTCTATTTAAGTTTGATGAAGCTTTTCTGATATTATTGATTATGTTATTCAATTTTTTATGTGGAATTTAATACGAAAACCCATACATTCATGTCCAAACAAATGAGACTGACCTTTTCCTGGTGAACTGAAAATGTCCTCACACAAGACCCTTTCCTGCTATCCTTGGCTGCGATCAAACCTCGTCCTGGCTTCCAGTGATGTTCTCCTTTGAAAAACTAGCTCGAATAGCTCTCGTTCCTGCTTTTGTCGTGATGCTGTGTTCTACCTTTTTCGAAACTGCTATCAGCTACCGGGACACTCTGGGCTCAAGGAGGTTCTTTTACTCTCGACCTGGCCTACTTCTCGTTCCACGATAAATACTCCACACTCACGGAACTACACCGGCTTTCTCACTCCTCGAACACTACCGTCTACTACTCGACTTCACTTCTCGACAGCTCAAAACATTCTGCTCTCACTTTGTCATCCATTCCCCTACTTTCTAAATATCCCTTCCAGATTCACAAATCAATTTTCCACCACCAACTCTCATTCGTAATATTCCTCAAAACCAATTTTTAATCTTTCTAAATATGCTTAATGGATTTCAAAAGAAAATATTTAATTCCCATTCTAAAATACTTTCTAACTATTTACAAATTTTAATGACCTATTCTCTCTTTCAAATGAGTCTTATTTAGCATAGGCTAATGATCGAAACCTTCCGCGAAAAACGATAATGAACTATCATCTATTTCACTGAGTTTTATTTAGCATAGGCTAATGATCGACCTTCCGAGAAGAACGATAATGGTACGCGTCATTCACTTTGTTTATCTAAGCACATTGTTCCGAGTTTCGTACGCTTATTCTAATCACTTCTTAAAATTACATATAACAATTTGTTGTATACAGGTTGTTTTAAATTTATATGCCCGTGGTTGAGAAAATTGAAATTATTTTATATTAAATTGAATTTTGTTTATAATTATCAAAATTTAATTTTCATATCAAATAGAAATATAACAAATCCCCGCCTTGTATTCGATAAAATTTATCTGCATTTTTAAATAAATTTTCTCGAGGCAAAACCAACTCCCTGTATATTTCCTTACTTTAATCTACTTCTTATATCATAACTTACTATCTACTTCATGTAATTCTGTCTTTTATTCGTGATATTTGTATACATCGTGAATATTATAAATTCCTCGGATCTTTTCCGAGTTCCTGTGCCTCAACTCATAACTATTTATCCCATTTTCATTATTCACGATGTACGGGCCTTCGAAAACAGGCATCAACTTTGCGCAAATGCCCCCAGGAAGATTTGATACTCGTAATGCCCTCACGAGTACTTTTTCACCCTTTTGGAAAGTCACTGGTCTTTTTTTCTATTTTGTTCCTGTCTTTGGATATATTTTTCGTTGCTTCGCCGTAATCTTCTCTGTACGGTTTCAATCACCTGTTGATATTCTTTTGGCTCTTGGTCTTCCCATGGCCTTATCGGCAATACACCCTTCATGATGTATTCTGGGGTCTCTTTTGTTACTGTGCTCGGAATTGTATTTAGATACCTTTCTATTTCCGCCATTTTCCTGTCCCAGTGGCGATGTTGACCATCTGTTGCAATGCGAAGAAATTTCGTCACTTCCTGTATGAATCGTTCCGAAGGATTACTCTGTGGATGCCTGATGCTGACAAAATTTGTCTCTATTCCTCGTTCTCGAAGTTGTCCCTTGAAACGATCATTTCGGAAATACGTTGCATGGTCCAGTAGGATCTTTTTTGGTGTTCCTACTATGGCTATAAAATTGTCGATTTTTCTTAATATTTCCTCCCCCTTTGTGGTGCGGCAACTATATAATTTTACGTATTTTGAAAACACATCCACCATTACCAGAATATGTTTGTTCCTTTTAGTGGTCATAATTAGATCGCTTAACATATCTATTGCTACAATGTCTAGTTTGTTTCGGGCTTCAATATTTTTGGCAAAATTTTCGTTTTTGAAATTCCGACTCTTATATTTTTGACATACATCGCACTTCTGGGTAATTTCCTTTGCAATGCGGTAATCCTGTCGGCTGATGTAATTTTCCCTAAAAACGAGCCAAACTTTTCTGCTACCGATATGCCCATTGTCCTCATGTAATTTCTTTATTATCTTTTCGGCCAATGTCTGTGTCACTAAATATAGTTCCTTTCCGTCTATTCTCTTAAAATATATGTCATTTTCTACTTCCGCTCTTCTTTTCTCTCTTTCCTCTAGGTCTTCTTGGTTTGTCCTTATCTCATTTAACGAATATATCCCTTCTTCTTGTATTAATCTATTTAGTCCCACCTGTAGAGTAATTGTTTCCTTTTTTCCCGTGTCCTCATCCCGTGTTAGAGCGTCGGCTATTATGTTGTCTTTTCCTTTTATATATCGGAACTCAAAATCATACTCCTGTAATAATAGAATACCTCTATGTATTCTATTATTTACTAATCTATTCTTCATGATATGTACTAAAGCTGCATGGTCTGTTTCGATTGTGAATTTTGCTCCCAATAAGTAAAACCTCAATTTGTTTACGCAATATAGTACACTGGCAAACTCCAATTCTGTAACACTATATTTTCTCTCATGTGTTTTAGTCACTCGCGATATAAAACATATCGGCACTTCTTGGTCGTTTTGTATTTGAGACAGAACTCCTGCAAATTTTTGTATGGACGCATCAGTTCGGAGTATAAAAGGTAAATTGTAAATGGGGTGGTATATTTTCGCTCCTTTTGCGAATTCTCGTTTTAATGTTTCGAAAGCTTCCTCCTGTTCTTCTTTCCAATTCCATTTTATTCCTTTTTTAAGCAACTTTATCAGAGGGATTTCCTTTTGGCTCAAATCGGGAATCAGTTTTTTAAAATAATTAATCGTGCCAAGAAAACCTCTCAATGTTTTCAAATTCGTTGGTCTTGGGTATTCATCTATGAGCTTGACTCTGTCTTCGGATAATCTTACTGTTTTGGTGTCCAATTGAAAACCCAAATAAATGACTTCTTTTTGAAAAAATTGACATTTTTCAATGTTTAATTTCAATCCCGCTGTGTCCAATTCTTCCAGAATTATTTCTATGTGTTTCAGATGACTCTGAGTATCTTGTGAAAAAATTAATAAATCATCGATATAATGAACTATGAAATCTTCGTGGCAATTCAAAATGGTATGTAGAGCTCGGACGAGTGCAGCACAAGCACTCTGCAATCCAAACGGCACTACCTTAAACCGGTAGACAATACCATCAATAGAAAAAGCGGTGTAGTTTCTACACTTTTCAGCTAACGGTATCAACCAAAAACTGTGTTTTAAGTCAATTTTCGAAAATATGTGTGACCCGGTGATTCTTCCAAAAATGGCCTCGATGTTTATAGGTGATTCATATTGTGATACAGTGTGCTGGTTGATATTCCTGGCATCTAAACATAATCTCAATTCTCCACTGCTTTTCTTTACTATCACAATCGGGTTAACATACGGTGAATCACATCTTTCGATGATTTGATCTTCCAACATTTTATTTATTTCTTCTTTCACCTCTTGTCGATACTTGTATGGAATCGGGTAAGTCTTTGATCGAAAATTTCCCAAGTTTTTCACCTCAAATGAATGTTCGTATTTTTTAGCCACTCTGTTTTCCTCATTGATCAAATTTTCGTAGTTTCTTAACATCAACCGCAATTCTTTTTCTTTCCCTTCTCCACATATCAATTTTCTGTCTTTTTTCTCAGATTCTTCACACATGTTTACCGTGCATTCTGCATCCTCGTTTGCATATACCTCCTCTTCAAATACCACTGTTTCAATCATATTCTTTTCACTTTCATTTTTTAGCTTTATTTCTTCTTCTCCTGAGCCCGTCTCTTCTTTTGAGGAATCCCAGGTTTCCTTTGTTTCTGATACTCTCAAATTTTCTTCTTCTGGGCTCAACTCTTCTTTTGAGGAGCCACAGGTTTCATTTTCTTTTATCTTTTTCTGACCTTTTCTCCTTTTTCTTCTTTGTCCTTGCTTCGCTGCCAAATTCATTTCCACTGTTTGTTCTTTACCTGATTCGTCCGTATTTTGTTTCTCATGTTCCTTGTCCTGTTCTTTTTCTTTTTCTTCTGTTAGTTTCATCGTATTATTTTTAAAATCTATCACTACATGTTTTTCTGCCAATTCGTCCACTCCTACTATCATGTCATGTGACATGTTTGGCATTATTACACATTGTAGTGCATACATATTCTTGCCCAGTCGTACCATTACTCGTATGCCTTCATTTATAGTTGCCAATGTCCGTTTGTTTGCGCCCACTAAATTTACCCTAGGTATTTTATAAATTAAATTTGTTAAGTTAACTTCTTCTATTAGTTTTCTGTTGACCAATGTTATTTCAGATCCAGTGTCTATCATAATTTTAATTGGTTTCTCGTTGATAAATCCATCCACAAATTTTAAATTAACTCCATTTTTCTTTTCGTTGTTTCCTGCCAATTTAATAAACTCCTTGGGGTGACAAAAGATTCCTGTTTGATTTTTGGTTTTTAGTGAGCGCCGTCGTGAAAAGACGCCGGTTGCTCATCGTTGTTTATATTTTCGTCATAATGTCTCTCTCCGTCATATTCATCTGTCTGGGTATTATTTACTTCTCTTCTATTTTCTCTTGGTCTGTCGGATCTGTTTCGGTTTTCTCGATATCCCTGTTCATTTTGTCTACCATTATTTCTGTTTTCTTGTTTTGAGCGTGTGGTGTTTCTATTCTGGTATTCTCGATTTCTGTCCTCATTCCATTGCCTATTTCTTTGTTCATAATTTCCTCTTCCGTTGTCTCTATTTTCGTTTTCCCTTCTGGGATTAAAATCTCGTCTTGTATAGTCCCTCCTATTTTGATTTCTATCTCTGTAATCTTGTGTTTCTCGGGGCCTGTAATCTTCTCGCGACCTTCTTGATTTTCTTTCTCTTAGACGTGATTCTCTTATTTGTAGGAATTGGCATAAACTATCTATGTCTTTGTAATTTTGCAATGTGATATGGTCTTCCAGCGTTTCCTCGAAATGTCTTGCAATCAGTTCGACTAATTGTTCCGATGAGTAATTATATTGTAAATGTTTTGCATTATTGTAAATTTGCAAAGCATATGTCCATTCTGATACACCCATCCTATCATTGTATTTCCCATTTTGCAATTCCTTGTTAATTTCCAATTGTTGGACCTTTCCCCAGAAATAATTCAAAAATTTTTGTTCAAATTGTTGCCAATTGCCGAATTCTTCTTCTTTACTATCGAACCATAGGCTTGCTTCATATTTGAGATGGTTTCTGATAGTTTCTTTTGCTGTATCGAAATTTCCGATGTGTTGTATTTTCTTTTTCAGGCTATTAATGAACGGCACTGGGTGTAATCTTCTTACGTCCCCGCCAAACCTTATCTTCACGTCATCTGTGCTATGTATAACCATTTCTCTTCTTTCTCCGACATTTTGTTGCGTATTGATTTCCGCAATCTTTCTTTCCACTTCTTCTATGTCTGCTTGAATAGCGTTTTGCAACTTGTTTTCCAAACTTTCCATTTCTTTTTTCTGGCAATTCGTTAACTCCTTCATTTTATTTTGAATTTTTATTTCTTGTTCTTTCATGTGGTCCTTCATTCTCATTTCTTGTTTTTGCATGTGATCTTTAATTTTCATTTCATACTTTTCTATGCGTTCCTCTATTTTCTTATTGTTCTCTTCTATCGCTTGTTTTGTTTCCTGTTGATTGTCATCCATTTTTTTCTCCACTTTATCCATTTTCTGATCCAATTTTTGTTGTGTTTCATTCATTTTTCGATCCACTTTTCGTTGATTGTCATCCAGTTTTTGTGACTGGAGTTGCATCAGTTGTAATAGTTTATCTATTCCTGATAATTCTTGCTGTTCTGATGCCATGATTGTCGTGTCTAAAATATCTTCTTGGTCTGAATGTTCTTTTTGTTTTTTGTTGTCCTTGCTTTGGCTTCTTGTCACAGACATTTGTTTTCAAGAAGTATTATCCCCGCCAAATATGAAATTTTACTAGTATGTTACCAAGACGACTTTTTTTTTACCCAAATATTATAAATTGTCAATAAATATATCAAATGTAAATATCGTAAAAATAAAATATTAAATCAGTTATGTCAAATTTGTACCTAAAGAGATCTAAAATTTTATGTTATCAAATGTAAGTATCTCACTTTTTACCACAGGCATATAAATTTTCAAATACCGGCTTTACTCTTTCTATCCTTCAAATTTGCCACTAGAAATACTTTACAATGCTTTCCACGTTGGACGACAGTTGATGTGATCTTTATTATTGATATGAGATAATATTCTTATATGTTACTTAATTTAATCAATGTATTAATACTAATCTAATTAATTAACCAGATCACATATCAATATGTTTTCAATCTCAGGGCGAATTATAAATTAATTACTTACTTCCGTGGCTTCTAAATATTTCTTAATGGTTCCTAATCGGGATAGAAAAGAAAAGAGTAAAAAAAATACACATATGGGTTACAATTATAATCAAAATATTTTTTATTTTATTTAAAAAGGCAATCAATGCTTAATATTTGCTATTTCTTATTATTCTTAAACATAACATTTACAAATGGGAATCTTATTTCCTTTTGGTTTTCAATTGAAAGTTTTTATTAACATTTAACTATTAGGAGTTATTAGGAACAACTCTATTTAAGTTTGATGAAGCTTTTCTGATATTATTGATTATGTTATTCAATTTTTTATGTGGAATTTAATACGAAAACCCATACATTCATGTCCAAACAAATGAGACTGACCTTTTCCTGGTGAACTGAAAATGCTATCCTTGGCTGCGATCAAACCTCGTCCTGGCTTCCAGTGATGTTCTCCTTTGAAAAACTAGCTCGAATAGCTCTCGTTCCTGCTTTTGTCGTGATGCTGTGTTCTACCTTTTTCGAAACTGCTATCAGCTACCGGGACACTCTGGGCTCAAGGAGGTTCTTTTACTCTCGACCTGGCCTACTTCTCGTTCCACGATAAATACTCCACACTCACGGAACTACACCGGCTTTCTCACTCCTCGAACACTACCGTCTACTACTCGACTTCACTTCTCGACAGCTCAAAACATTCTGCTCTCACTTTGTCATCCATTCCCCTACTTTCTAAATATCCCTTCCAGATTCACAAATCAATTTTCCACCACCAACTCTCATTCGTAATATTACTCAAAACCAATTTTTAATCTTTCTAAATATGCTTAATGGATTTCAAAAGAAAATATTTAATTCCCATTCTAAAATACTTTCTAACTATTTACAAATTTTAATGACCTATTCTCTCTTTCAAATGAGTCTTATTTAGCATAGGCTAATGATCGAAACCTTCCGCGAAAAACGATAATGAACTATCATCTATTTCACTGAGTTTTATTTAGCATAGGCTAATGATCGACCTTCCGAGAAGAACGATAATGGTACGCGTCATTCACTTTGTTTATCTAAGCACATTGTTCCGAGTTTCGTACGCTTATTCTAATCACTTCTTAAAATTACATATAACAGTTTGTTGTATACAGGTTGTTTTAAATTTATATGCCCGTGGTTGAGAAAATTGAAATTATTTTATATTAAATTGAATTTTGTTTATAATTATCAAAATTTAATTTTCATATCAAATAGAAATATAACAATATATATATATATATATATATATATATATATATATATATATATATATATATATATATATATATATATAAAAAGAATAATTTTGGGGAATGCAGTCAATGTGTTTTGGGCTGATTAGAAGTGAAACACTTTGAACTTTTGTCGAGCTTTCGGACAATTTATTTCCTTTATCAAGACAATCTAAAAATACAAATGTTTAAATTTAGATGAAAACTAGAAAAATAAAAACTTACTGCTCGTGGTTTACAAAATAACTAACATAATTATAAAAAACATAAAAATTCTTTCTAAAAAATATAAATTGTAAACGTAAATTAATTTTGAAATATGTCAAAAAGACATTAATCAAATGTAGTTAGACTACTTTAATAACTCGATAGATTGGGAAAGAAGTTAGTTAACAGTGTATAAAATAATGATATAAAGATGTAAGTAAATTTGAAGTTATAATTATTAGTAAAAAAAAAAACTGATAGTAATGTAAAACAAGTTGATTTAGAATGTTATAAATATTTTTCTTTTGATACTATTTAGTGAAATTTTAAAAATTAATAAGACCAAATTGTTTATAAAATGCATAAATTAGTAATATCAGATCTCAAAATTAAAGTCAAAGTTAGTAAAAATTACAGTCAAAGTTAGTTAGTCAAAGCCAAAATGTTATTATAAATAATGCTTAGATTATTGATATCAGATCTCTTATTAATACAATTTGATTTTTTTATCCAAACCATTTCTTTAAATTCTCTTTTACGTAAATTTACTTCTCTTTCCAAAATTGTTGCTTCTTGAAAAATGAAAACATGATCCTCATTAATAACATGCTCTGCCAATGCACAAGAAGGGATATTTCTCTTGATATCACTTTTATGAGACGTTAGTCTAAGAGATAGGTTACGTGAAGTCTGTCCGATGTAACATTTACCACAAGTACTACAAGGTATGGAGTAAATAACATTAGAACTCTCCATAATTTTTAGCGGAGTCTTAGTTCTGGTATAAAGACTGTTCAAAGTTTTGACATTTTTAGTAGCAATTTTAATGTTTTTGTTTTGTTTAAATAACTTAATTAACTTAATTAATTATTATTAACAGTCACTACATATTAATAATCATATATATATATATATATATATATATATATATATATATATATATATATATATATATATATGATGCTCTTTGATCAGAGAGCGAAACGTCTTCGAATAAATAGATGAAGTAGCCACCTTCTTTGTCTTATTTCTCCACCTATTGACCGAAAAACCCTCCACTCTTCGAGTGATCCTTAATTTATATATATATATATATATATATATATATATATATATATCAAGCAGTGATTCTTGAGGATGCAGTCTATTTTATATAAAAATGGCATATATATATATATATATATATATATGCCATTTTTATCATTATATTAATTATATTGTATACACAACACTTTCTAAGTTGGGATGTTTATTTATGTACATCTTCTTTTTAGAGTTTCGTCTCCTATCGTTTGATATCAATATGTCAGTTTTCCCTTTACCGTCGCTTTAGAAAGTTAGATTTAGCGTAATTTTAACCACTTTCTCAGATTTCGAAACCAAAAGGTTCGCCTTCGTTTTCTATCTCTTTTACATTCAATGTTACCTTCCATAATCAACTGTAGCAATCTATATCTGCATGTCATGACCTGTCGAGAATATTGAAGTTTTCGCTTTTTAATAATTAAAATGACATCTTCAGTTTTATTTATACTGCGTAGTACTTCAACTTTTTTATTTTTTTTATTTAGCTTAATGCTTTGACAACTAATGGCCATTGGCATGGTACAGTTGGTTTTGCAATCAGATACCTAATGTAGTTTGTAGTGTGTGTTGAGTACCGAAATGTCTTGTTACTTTGTGATGTCGACTTCATTGAACTTACAAAGACACGCTAATTGTATCCCAACGTCTGCGGTCCCTTCGGTGAGTACCGATTGCACAAGAATATTAGTCCAGGAACCGAAGCTTTTCACCTCGCAATTTGTACAGAATGGATCGATTTGCTTGAAAATTTGAGAATAAGTAGTGGATAGTCCATGGATAAAAATCTATATGATGCTTAAAGGCGCTTGTATAATGGGGGTGGTTGTAACCCCATCTCGGGGGTGGAAATTTTTTATTATATTTTGACCACACAAGTTGATAAAACAGTTCATTCTAAGCAAAAAATGTTTTATACATTTTTTTTGATAAAATTAATAGTTTTCGATTTATTCGCTACCGAAAGTGTTACTTTTATATCGAAAAAATTAATGATTTAGAAATATTCATTTACGATTCACTCAATTTTTGCTGTAGATAAAAATTTTTCATACCAAGTTCATGGAAATTAAATAGCCTACAATTTCATATTAAAACATCTTTTCGTACCTCTAATGCTAATCTTTCTATTTTTGAAGAAAATGGCATTTTTTTTCCAAATTACAAAAATTCTTTATTCGATTTTCACTCCAGATTTTTAAAAAATATTCATTCTACGCCAGTCAAATTTGAAGAATCTATTAATAGTACATAAATAAAGAAGAATAAATGAGGCCAATGACTAAAAACACCGCTAACTTACAGTATTACGCTTACAATTGGATTTGTCCTTTTTTTTTTCAAAAAAATATATTGATTTTTTAACCGTAACTTTTTTTATTTTTTATCATAGAAAGTTTGGTACAAAAAGAATTTTGTAGGATTTTATTAGATCTATAAGCCTATTAATATTAAATCTTTCTAAAATCCTCAGTCCCAAAAAGAGATTACTTTGAAATGGTTGGTAAAGGTGGTTTTTGCATGTTATTACAAGTTTTAATTGTCAATATCTCACGTAATATTTGCCGTAGAAAACATTTTTGCAAACCAGGTTGTTGTAAATGAAGTAAGCTACAATTTTATATTTAAACATTTTTTCGTATCTCATACTAATCTTTTATTTTTTTCCAAACTACAAAAATTCGTTATTCGCTTTAACTCCATTTTTTTAAACTAATCATTCTAAGCCGGTCAAACATCTGCAACCTATTAATAATACATAAATAAAGAAGACCAAATAAGATGAATGACTAATTTTAACTAGGGTGGTGATTAGGGGGTTGCTTCCGATCACTTTTTCGATGAAAAAAATAGAGACTGACATTCTTTTAATTATAAGTCACTGAATTTTTGAGCTAGAGACTTTTCTTGACTTTTCTTTTATTTCTGGAGATAGATATTTTTAAATACTTTAAATTAGTTTAAACAAGTTATCCTCAAAAAATACATAGTTTTCACGACTCTTGACTTTGAATCTACAATATTTAGCATTTGACTAAGAAGAGCTAAGATATAATACAGTATAGGTCGATTACTATTGGTCTTATAGAAAATTAAAAAAAAAACCGTTTTGTTTATTTTTTCAAGAGGTACATTTTTGTTAGGTAAAGTTATTTTGATAAAACGAAAACTTTTGGAGTTACTAGCCGAAAACTTATTGAAAACATTGATTTTTTTAGATATAAAACTAACACTTTCGATTGCGAATAATTCGAGAACTATTAAATTTATCAAAAAAATGTATAGAAAATTTTTTACTTAGAATGAATGTTTTTACCAACTTTTGTGGTCAAAATATAATAAAAAATTTCCACCCACGAGATGTAAAAATTTCCACCCCCATGGTAAAAGCGCCTTTCTGAATCATATAGATTTTGATCCTTTAACTATCCGCTACTTATTCTCAAATTTTCAAACAAATCGATCCATTCTGTAAAAATTGCGAGGTTTTGTCCTATTTTAAGGTTGATTACTTGGACTATATAACCTATTTTTATCTATTATTTTTAATAAATAAAAAACTTTTTCCCCTGATTAGATTCGAACTCACTAATCCAAAGGTAGGTTTTCTTACCACTAAGCCATAGTGGGGATTTATTTATTTAGCTCATGGCATTTCGACACATTTATAAGAATAAAATAAGCGCGTTACAATAATTACAATTACAAATAAACTTGACTCTGTATAAAAATACTCAATTATGGGCAATTTATAGGCAACCGGCGAGGTTGTTCAGTGCAAAAATTGTGAGAACTGCCCTCGAAGGCTCATTGGTCACACTCCTCCGTTATGTGTTTGACAGATTGGACCTCACCAAAGCAGCATGATTGTGATGGTAGCTTACCCCATGTGGGCAATATATACGCACATCGACCATGTTGAGTTCTGATACGGTTAGGTGTGCACCAGGTCTTACGTGGTAGGTCAAATCCAGAAGGTGTCTCTTTGATGCAAGGTATAACTGTATTTGGTGGAGCCGTTCATGGTCCGACCATTCATGGTTTCATTTAGTGATGACGTTGAACCCACCAGCTGTGGCCGATTGCGGTTTGCATGGAAGATTTTCTGGAGAGAAGATTTTCTGGAAAGCAGTCCACTTTTCTTTGCATCTTATATACTGTTATGAATCAGTAGCGCCCTGTTACTAAGGATATTTTTGTATTTTTTGGTTGGCAGATTAAGCCGACGAAGATGTACTGGTGTAATTTTAATGGGTTGGTGTAGATTTGATTACTTTAGCGATCACTCTCATGGTGTTATTTAGCTAGACATCGATATTTTGAACAAGAGTAGTGTTCCTCCATATTAGTGCGCAATATTCAGCTACGCAATAAACGAGATCCAAGCTTGAAGACCTGAGTGTGAAAGCCGATGCCCCCATGTTGTGCCGCATAGCTTCTGAATGATATTAGACAACCTTCCACTTTACCTTATAACACAAAATTGGATAAAAACAAAAAAAAAAAGATCGGACAAAACTAACTATACCAGTATCTGAAATTG
Organism: Diabrotica virgifera virgifera; assembly: GCF_917563875.1. Taxonomy (NCBI): domain Eukaryota; kingdom Metazoa; phylum Arthropoda; class Insecta; order Coleoptera; family Chrysomelidae; genus Diabrotica; species Diabrotica virgifera. The sequence goes on along the minus strand of NC_065449.1, from coordinate 62,138,538 downwards.
TAAATAACGTATTAATATGTAATTTTTTTATCTAAATATATTTCTATCAAGAAAAAAACATACTGCTTGTTTTCTCAGACACACAAAAAACAACGTAACACGCTAAAATATGTTAATAATGTAATACATATTTTTGAAATGTTTGTTTGCTTGTTATGAATTTCCTAGGTGACAATCGCAAAAGTAAAAAAAGAATGTAACTGAACTCAACATAATGCTTGTTTAAAAATGTGTTAAGTGCCATTAAATGTGAAATTCTAAAAGTTTCATTTAGTTTCACTGAGCATTGTTTTCCTTTGAAGGGGGTAACGCTCGTGAATATTTTTTAAAGAAATTTATTCGTATACACGAAAACAGGCCTTTTGTTTGTTGCGTGAAAATGGTTCTTTGTTGTAGAAAATTGCATATTGGGGAGAAAAGGCAAAGTGATTAAATGAACCCTGGTAGAAAAAGATTACATTTTTAAAATACGAAAGGTCACATTTTGCGGTTTAGAAGATCGAAATAAAAAAAGCAATAATTTTAAAAGTCTAATTTTATTACCAGCTGCTTGTATAACTAATATTAGTAATAACAAAAAAATCTGCTTTTTTTAAATAAGAATACATTAAATTACTTTATATTTTTGATTTTATATGTATAACAAGAATAAAAAACCACTAAAGGCCGTAAAAATGAGTGGCGCATACAATATTCCAGCTAAAAAAGAGCTGATATGAATATTACGTGGTGCGAAAATGTATTTTCATTGTGATGGAAAATAAAATTCTATAGTTCGTCCCACCTTGACTTTACAGTATAAGGAACATAGGCAATGCAGTCTTTATGAGAGTTTTTAGCGCGGAAATGCCGATTTTATCAAAAAGGGTTTGTAATCGATCATTAGAGAAATTAAATTAAAACTGTTTTAGAAAGGCAATCTACAATTTTATAATTCATATGCGTGTATTAGTGATTCCGCATATGAATCCTAAAATTGTAGATTGCCTTCCAAAAACAGTTTTAATTTAATCTCTCTGCTGTTCGATTACAAATCCTTTTTGATAAAATCGGCATCTCCGCGCTAAAAACTCTCATAGGACTGCATTGCCTATGTACCTTATACTATAAAGTCAAGGTGAGACAGACTATAGTTTTATTTTGAAAGATTTTCCATAATATGTATTCGCTAAATTCGCCACAAAAGAGTAACTTTGATACAGCTTGCATTTTGAGGCTTTTTTGTGGCGCGTTTTACTTCAAATTTAGCAAATATTATGGAAACGATCTTTCAAAATAAAACTATAATTTTATTTTCCATCAAAATGAAATAGTATATTACATACCTAGCGGGAAAGTACTCTATTTCAGCCGAGCGGCAAGGTAGTTTACCGAGGTGCGAAGCACCGAAGTAAACTACAGACGCGAGGCTAGAATGAGTTCCCGCGAGGTTTGCATACTATTTTACTCACAATCGGTTAGTAGTTTATGGATTTCTAATACTCACAATCTACCTATAATAATTTCGTTTCAAATATCTGTATCCATTTTCATTATGTGAAAAGGTGAATTATTTTAAGTAACCTGTGAGATCGTTGCTAGGTAACAAAACAAGTTTGTTGAATCGGACATTTAGGCGATACACGACGCCATTATTTGTACATATAATCAAATTGTGTTTATTTTACAAAAATGTCTGATAGTCATACGGTCTTACTTTAACCGTTAATAGTAATCATAATTATTCCAATGTAACTATTAATATTTATAATTCCAAATAGTTTTATTTTTGTTATTGTTGTTTCTTAATTAAATAAATGTTGAGTGCATTCTATTCTTTCTAAACCATCTTTTAATCAAAAATGACATTGACATTTGCAGGTAGAAAAGTGACAGATGCTAGCCGGGAAAGTACTTTCCCGGCTAGCTGGGAAAGTAAAGTAAGTAATAAGTTGCTTCCTGATTACTTCAAAGGTTAGACATCCATAAATTACTAACCGATTGTGAGTAAATAGCTATTTGTATAACAAGGGAGGAAAGTGTTACTTTTCCTCCCGCGAATGAAGTTTACTGCCCGACGCGTAGCGGAGGGCAGTAATCATTCAAGGGAGGAAAAGGCACTTTACTCCCATGTTATACATATGGTTTTTCCACCTTCCTCAAATAACAAGTCTTTTTTCATTTTTACTTAATTTATTTATGTAACTAACCAACAAAATTTATTAGAACTAAAACTAACAAGTAGTTACAATATAACTGTCAACTGTCAAATATAAGTAAAATTATTAATGTAAACATTGTTAAATCAAAATAACAATTTACTGTTTTTTACCATTCTGCAAAATACAGGATGTTTTATAAATAAACGTTAAAATGTATAGATACTTCGTAATAGAAAATAGATATTGTACAGGGTGTCAATAAGTTATATTTCATGAATGAAATACCATGACGTCACTTTTACTTTTCCTCCCTAGGGAGGAAAAATATTTTCCTCCCTAGGGAGGAAAAGTACAACTTTGCTCCCTACAATCAGGTCCGGAAAAGTATACTTTCGATAGAGGTAGGTGGAAAAACCATTTTCGCTCCATGTAATATTCATATCAGCACTTTTGTAGCTGGAATATTGTATGCGCCACTCATGTTTACGGCCTTTAGCGGATTTTTATTCTTATATCAGGAGTTTTTCAAAGTTTCTTATAAAGTAAATGTATAAAGTTGAATGTAATGTTTCTCGATTACACTTTAAGCGTTATAATTGGTCGGCTTTATCGTATTCTCTCCCAAATGATCTAGTAGTTACGACACCAAGCTTGTAATAAGACAATCCGAGTTCATATCCCAGAAATCCTAATAATTATGGCCAGAAAATGAACTCGGATTGCCCGATCAATCTTAGCGTCGTAAATACTACAACTATACAGGGTGTAACAAAAATACAGGTCATAAATTAAACTACATATTCTGGGACCAACAATAGTTCGAATAAACCTAACTTACCTTAGTACAAATATGCAGACAAAAGAAGTTACAGCCCTTTGAAGTTGCAAAATTAAAATCGATTTTTTTGAATATATCGAAAACTATTAGAGGTTTTCTGTTGAAAATGGACATGTAGCATTCTTATGGAAAGAATATCTTAAAGAAAAATTATAGTGAAATTTGTGCACCCCATAAAAATTTTATGGGGGTTTTGTTCCCTTAAACCCCCGCAAACTTTTGTGTCCGTTCCAAATAAATTATTATTGTGGTGCCATTAGTTAAATTCAATATTTTTAAAACTTTTTTGCCTCTTAGTATTTTTTCGATAAGGCAGTTTTTATCGAGTTGCGGCTTCTTTTTTAATATGTTTATATAAAAATTTTATGAGGGTTTTGTTCCTTTAAACCCCCCAAATGTTTGTGTACGTTCCAATTAAACTATTACTGCGGTACCATCAGTTAAACACAGTGTTTTTAAAACTTTTTTGCCTCTTTGTATTTTTTTGATAAAGCATCTTTTATCGAGGTGGCTTCTTTTTTAATATGGTTCAAAATATACTTAAAAATGTAAATCATAAATAAATTTTCATATTATTACCAAGTCTCCATAACCGTACTTTACCATATACAAATATGTGGTGGATTTGACAAACATTCAAATATCTCGATAAAAACTGACTTTTGAAAAAAGTACTAAGAGACAAAAAAGTTTTTAAAAACTTGTGTTTAAGTAATGGCTCTACAATAATAATTAAATTGGAACGTACACAAAAGTTTGGGGGGGTTTAAAGGAACCAAACCTCCATAAAATTTTTATGGGGTGTCTAAATTGCATTATATATTTTTTTTAAATACTACTGCCATAAGAATACCACATGCCCATTTTCAATAAAAAATATCTAATAGTTTTCGATATATTGGAAAAAATCGATTTTCATTTTGTAAATTCAAAGGGCTGTAACTTTTTTTCCGTGCACATCTGTACTAAGGTAAATTAGGTTAAATCGAACTATTTTTGGTCCCAGCATATGCGATTAAATTTATGACCTGTATTTTTGTTACACCCTGTATAAACCATTTCGGCGATAATGGTTAAATGCATGATACTTTTAGTATCGATATACGATATCTCGATTGTACTCGATAACTTCTGAACGGCCTAATCGATTTTGATCTTTAAACATGAGTTTAAATCGTATTGACAAGTAGTATTTGATATCGCCAAGGTCAAGTATGATAACTGAAGGTAGTATAGTAATTATTGAGCTTCAAAATCCGTTTTTCCCATAAGAAATAGATTTGATCATATGAAGCCTATAACTTAAAAATTCGAATTTTCCCAGATATGCGGTATACACCGTTAGACGTGTCTAGAGTTCTCCTACAAACGCTTAGTTATTGGCGCAATCAGTAGATTAAAATTCTGAGTACTTAATTGTCAAAAAACCAAAATTTTCAAAGTTTAATTTTTCAGTTTTTCGGCTATACTGAGCCCTGTGTAGGTACGATATTGACTGCTTAAGCACAATTTGAAAGGTTGACTCAACGCTATTGATTTGGTGTATTTGCAGTTTTCCTGTCTCTCCTTTAACCTAAGATATACATACCCAAATAATATGCTATTTTGTATCTACCTAGCCCTATAGCTGGCTTATGGGTGGTCAAAAGAAATTATGATTATTATGATCAGTACTATCAGAAGCCGCAAAGGTTGGACTTATGTTTTTGAAATTTTTGGGAGTTTTGGGGACGATAACGAAAAACAGACCCTAAATGGGGAGGGCCGTAAAATCCACACCCTTGGACCAAAATGGAGAACCATATGGATGGGCGATTAAAAATTTGTAACGTCAGACTACGAAAACGTTCCATATATTTTGTCGGACTGAACTTCTAATTGATTTGTTACCATTTCATTAAACTCTTCTGAAAAAATCAGACTGGTGTTTATCACCAACTGGGCATTTTAATGAGTGGAATACGAAGAATATTTCAAATGACAATAATCATGATGGTTAGTAACATCAGTCTGATTTTTGAATGAGAGTTTAATGAAAGTGTAACAAATCAATTGGATGTTCTATCCGACAAAATACTTGGCACGTTTTCGTAATTTCACGTTCCAAATTTTTAAACTGTTCCACAATTAAAACTTCCCCTGTTCCAGTGTTCCCGTACATCAAAGTTTGTCCGGCTAGTCACCGTTAAGCTATTAACAAATTTTCAGCTTTAATTTGTTAATTAATCAACTTTTTTTGGTACGCGGGATCCAGGAATAAAACGTTTGTGTGCTTAAAAATGTTTTATGTTTGCTTGGTATGAATTTCCGAGGTGACAATAATTGCAAAAGTCTAAAATAATGTAACTGAACTGTGCATAATGTTTGTTTAAAAATGTGTTAACTATCATCAAATTTGAAATCCTAAAAGTTTCCTTTAGTTTCAGTGAGAATTATTTGACTTTGAAGGGGATAACGGTCCTGAATATTTTTTAAAGAAGATTTATTTATTCGTATATACGAAAACAGGCCTTTGTTTGTTGGGTGAAAATGGTTCTTTGTTGTAGAAAATTGCATATTCGGGAGAAAAGGCAAAGTGATTATATGAACACTGGTAGAGCAAGTATTACATTTTTTAAATACAAAAGGTTCACATTTTGAGGTTTAGCAGATCGAAATAAAAAGCAAATAATTTTAAAAGTCCACTTATATTAGCAGCGGCTTGAAACACAACTCAAAAATAAACAAAAAAAAATGTTTTAAAAATTGGGTGACTACTTACATTACTTCTTATTTCTGATAGTATAATAATCTAATTATAATTAAGATGTGCATTTTCGGTCCGACAAATGCTTCATAATTATTTAAAATACAAGCAAAATAATAATATCATCGACTTTTTAAACAAAAATGGTATTTTTATTATTTTAGATAACCTGAAGAAAACAGTAAATAAAATTATTTGTTCATTACTTTTTTTTATCTACCTTAATGCCTTGACAACTAATGGCCATTAGCATGACACAGTTGATTTTGCAATCAGTTATCTAGAGTAATATGTGGTGGGTGTGCTGAGTAAATATCTTGTTACTTCGTAACTCCTACGAGTCACTACAACCGGTAAATTGGTGTTTTATAGTCCAGTAGAGTGCTCGCTGCGTACCCCAGGTTGTGGGTGAAAAAACGTGATATAATTCAGGAATTTTTGAAACCTATCAGGTGTTGTAAAGGACGATGCCAGGAATAACTTCTACTAAAATGTAACCAAAAATATTGTGCGCTTTTTTTTAATTGCGATTTTCATTTGTTAAATTTGCAATTTTTTTTTTATTTTTAATTTTGTAGCTTAGGTTATTGATTTTAGAGAAAACCTTTTTAATATAAAGTTGTAGTAAATTAAAAAAACCTACAATTTGAGCTATGGTAAGTTTAATTTCGTTAATTGCTTATTGCAAAACAGCCTGCGACAGGTCCAAAATGGCCGTTTTTTACAATTGCATTATTTATTGTACAAATAATTTTTTTTATTGTTTAAAGCTTTAAAATGAAGATCTTTCAATTCCAAACACAGAAAAAAATTTCTTTCTATTTTGGAGAAAATGTCATTTTTTACCAAACTACAAAATTCGTTATTCGCTTTTAACTCCATTTTTTTTAAAACTAATCATTCGACACCGGTCAAACCTCTAGAACCTATTAATAATACCTAAATAAAGAAGACAAAATAAGGTCAATGACTAATTTTACTTAGGGTGGTAACTAGGGGGAAGTTTCCGATCATTTTTTCGCTAAAAAAATAGTTACTGACATTCTTTTTATTATAAGTCACTTAATTTTTGAGCTAGAGACTATTTTTTATTCCTGGAGATAGACATTTTTAAATACTTATTTAAAATATAAAAATTATTTGAACAAGTTATCCTCGAAAATGCATAGTTTCCCGTCTTTTGACTTTGAAACTACAATATTTATCATTTGACGAAGAAGAGCCAACATATAATAAAGTATACCTCGATTACTATATTGGTCTTAAAGAAAATAAAAAAAAAACGATTTTGTTTATTTTTTAAAAAGGTACATTTTTGTTAAGCAAAGTGGTTTTGATAAAACGAAAACTTTTTGAGTTATTAGCAGAAAAATGATTAAAAATATTGATTTTTCGTTATAAAAGTAACGCTTTCGGAGCGAATAAATCGAAAACTACTAATTTTATCAAAAAAATGTATCAAACGTTTTTTGCTTAGAATTATTGTTTTTATCAACTTTTGCGGTCAAAATAAAATTAAAAATAGTAACCACCCCCACGGTAAAAGCGCCTTTCGGCCTCATATAGATTTTGATTCTTGGAC